>NW_028274816.1:38595000-38750000 GCF_037043125.1 Eumetopias jubatus | reverse complement strand
TGTGGAAGAACCTGGCTCGTGCTTGTCAGGAGGTGATCATGTAATCCCTTTGGAGGGAACACAGCCTCTTTATGGAGCAGGCTAGTTTTGACTGGACACACATTCCCTCATATTTACTTCCAAATTCTTTGCTCTTTTTATTCGAAAGTAACCTCAGTACTTCTCTCAAGGTTACTCATTTCAAGATATGAACAGTTCCCTATTAAAAAGATGTGGGGCATGGTTTGGAACTTCCTGGCAGGCAAGATAAGAATGACTGCCTAAATCTGAATCTTTCTAAATAGCCTCTAAAAATCATGCAGCTCAGCAAGAGCAAATCCACACAATTTCCATGCCTTCAGCATATCCACATGACAACACTAAAAGTTAAAAAATTAACTGTAGGTAGAAAAATAAACACTAATTTCAAAGAGAGCTATTTTTTGAGCTCCCACTGCAGAAAGCTGAGTGCAAGTGGCATGAGTTTGGAAAAGAGAAGGGGAGACAGAGCTAAAAGCACCCTCAGGAAGCCCATCACAACTGGGAAGGTGCCAGAAACAGTCCTGATAAGCCAGAGCACTGACCACAGAAGAGGCCCTCAGAAGTGCACACAGGGTTTGAGGAGGGCAGTCTCAGAAAGGCAATTCTTCTGGGGGGAAGAGGGGAAGGTGCCCTGTGGAGATGGCAAGCCAATGGGGAAAATTAGGGGAGAAATTTAGGATCTCACGGCAAGAAAGCACAGAAGAGCATATACCCTCTCCATGCTCGCCCAAAGGCTCTGTTGTTATCCTAACAGGATAACTCGGGATCTCAAAAGCCACCCCAACTTGACAGCCCTGTCCATAAAATGCACATAGGTAAGAATTCTTCCTCTGTAAAATGAAGAATTTGACACCTCGGAAGGGAGAAAAAAAAAAAGAATAGTCTGAAAGTCCAAACGTCTAGATTTTCCATTCTCACCCTGGCTTGGCTAATTTCAGAGCTATCATATAGAGATAGACTCTCTCCCTGTGCATGTATCGGTATGTGTGTGCACACATGTGCATCTGTGTGCACGTGTGTGCATACGTGTGTGCATGTGTACATGCTTGGATATGTGTGCATGTGTACGTGCATGCACGTGTGTGCATATGTGTGTGCATGTGTACATGCTCGCATGTGTGTGCATGTGTTTATCTGTGTGCGTGTGCATACGTGTGTGCATGTGTACGTGCTTGCATATGTGTGCATGTGTGTATGTGTGCACGCATGTGTGCACGCACACAGACACTTTGTCAGATGGAGGAACTAAGATTTTGGAACATTGTTTAGCAAAAGAAAAAAATTAAAAGCTTTTATAGAAAGAAAACTGCATGAGGATCAAAGCATTTCAGGTGATTAAAACTTACCACTGCTTTCGATCAAAATGAAGCAGAAGAAAACAGTAACATTACACTCCAAACTAAATTAATTATTCTCAAACAAGCATTTGAGTGTATGACAATCACTTTGAGCTGTAAATTTAAAAAAAAGAACAAAACGGACACATACACGCGTGCGTGCAAACACGCACTCCCAGGAAGAAATGAAGTAAATACTGGTTGAACTCAAGAAGGAAATAAAGGAGAAAGACAAAGACACACATAAAATGAAGACTAAATCAAAGGTGCCCAAACAAGAGCAGATTAAAATGAAAATATAATGATACCACTGAAGGAGACAGGAAAAATCAAGCAAGGGAATGAAAATGTGTCAGAGAAAAAGAGGTTGAAAGGAAAGACAGGAAGAGCCAGCATGTGTAACTGGAGTCACTGAAAAGAAAAGCTCCAATGTAGTATAACTTTCCAGAGACAGAAGATCCGAATCTACGTACGCGGATCCACCAGGCACCTGGAAAATGTCACTTGGAATAATGGACTCTGACACACCTCAGTGAAACTGTCAGAATTAAAGATAAAGAAAGAATTCTCAGGTCCTCTGGGCAAAAATATCAAACAACCTAAAAAGGCTAAATAAATAAATCAGACTAGCATCAGCCAGGGTACAAAGCAAGACATCTGCAATCCCACTTACAGGAATGGGGAATGAGCTTCTGTAAGATGTACTGTCCCACAAATAACTGTGAACACCAGACAAAGTATGAAACATAACACTTAAAGGAACTGGGGAGGACCTACATGCGGCAGAGGATGGCCAAGAGTCTGACGGCCACGGATGAAGGGAATGACACTGGGTAGGTCCCATCTTACGGTGTTTTGCCTAATGGCAAGACCCAGTTGGGACCACACTGATGGCTAACATTCTAATAGAAGATGCACGAGCTCACTGGGTTGAAAAGCAAAGGACAACATTTGCAGAGGCCTTAGAGCTGGAAGGTAATGGGAGAAATCCAGGGAAAGACAAAAGCAGAGAGAGAGAGAGACCAAAATACTTTGTATAAACTTTGCCCAAATCCCTACCTGACACCTGAACTTTCTGCATCTGTTCAGCTAAATGAATTGCCGGGTAAAACAGACACACACTCAAAACCTAGCACACCAGGGGAACATTATAGAATCTGAGAGCTATATGGCATATTAGTTACATTTGAAATACTTATTTTTTTTAAAGGATACAAATCACAATAGAACTAAACCAAAAATCAATAAACAGAAAGATAACTTGAAAATCCCCAAATATATGGAGATTAAACAACACACTTCCAAATAACAAATGGGTCAAAGGAGAAATCTCAAGAGAAGTTTAAAAATATTTCGAACTGAGAGAAAATAAAAATACAATTTATCAAAATTCATAGAATGCAGCAAAAATCTGTGGAAGTTTATAGCACTGAATGCACATATTAGAAAAAAAGAAAGAGGTAAAAACAGTAATGTGTGTTTCCATTTTAAGAAACTAGAAAAATGAGCCAACTGAAATACTAAGTATGTAGAAGAAAAGAGTAAGAATTAGAGCAGAAATCAGTGAAACTGAAAACAGGAAGTCAACAGAGAAAAACAATAAACCAAAACCTGGTTCTTTGAAAAGATCAATAAAATCAGTGAGCCCTGGGCTAAGGAAAGATGAGAGGATACAAATTACTAATATCAGAAATGAATCACTATAGATTCCACAGAATTAAAAGCATAATAAAGGAATCCTACAAACAACTCCATGACTACAAATTTCATGACTTAGATAAAATGGACAAAACCCTTGAAAGATGCAATCTGCCAAAACTCACAGGAGAAGAAACAGACATCTGAATAGGTCTTATCCATTTAAAAAAATTGAGTCAATAATTAATAACCTTCAAAAACAGAAAGCACCAGGCTCAGATGAATTCACTGGTGACTTCTACCAAACATTTAAGGGAAAAGTTAATCTACAATCTCTTTCAGGGGGTAGAAGCAGAGGGAACACTTCCTAACTCATTCTATGTGGCCAGCATTACCCTGATACCAAGACCAGACAAAGACATTACCAGTATCTCCCATGAACACAGATGCAAAAGTCCTCAATAAAATATTAACAAATTGAATCCAACAATGTATAAAAAAATTATACACCATGACCAAGTGGGATTTATCCCACCTAGATATGTAAGGCTGATTCAACATTAGAAATCAATTAAAGTAATCAATCATATCAATATGCTAACAAAGAAAAATACATGATCGTATCAATAGATGCAGAAAACACATTTGACAAAATCTAACACCCATTCATGGACAAAACTCTCAGTAAAGTAAGAACAGAAGGGTTTTTGGACTTGATAAAGACTCTCTGCCAAAAACTACAGCTGACATACTAGAAGCTTTCCCACTGAGATCAAGCACACAGTAAGGATGTCCTCTCTCAGCACTCCTTTTCAACATCACACTGGAAGTTCTAGTTAATTCAATAAGATAGAAAAGGAAATAAAAGGTATACAGATTGGGAAGGAAGAAATAAAACTGTCTGTTCACAGATGACTGTCTATGTAGAAAGTCTGAAAGAACTGACAAGAAAACTCCTGGAACTAATAAATGATTACAACAAGATTGTAGGATACAAGGTTAACATACAAGAGTCAATTGCTTTCCTATATACCAGCAATGAACAAGTGGAATTTGAAATAAAAATAAATATAGGGGCACGTGGGTGGCGCAGTTGGTTAGGTGTCCAATTCTTGGTTTCAGCTCAGGTCATGATCTCACGGTTATGAGACTAAGACCCACATTGGGCTCTATACTCAGTGCCAAGTCTGCTTGGGACTCTCTCGCCCTCTCTCTTGGCCCCTCCTGTCAGCTCTCTCTCTCTTTCTCTCTCCCCTCAAATAAATAAATAAATCTTAAAAAAAAGAAATGAAATATACCATTTACATTAGCACCCCAAAATGAAATACTTAGGTATAATTCTAACAAAATATGTAGAAGATCCACATGAGAAAAACTACAAAACTCGGATGAACAAAATCAAAGAACTAAATAAATAGGTATTCCACATTCATGGATAGGAAGACTCAGTATTGTCAAGATATCAGTTCTTTCCAACTTGATCTATAGACTCTGGGCAATCTCAATCAATATCCCAGCAAGTTATTTTCTAGATATTGACAAATTGCTTCTAATGTTTATATGGAGCGGCAAAAGCCTCAGAATAGCTGACTCAATATTGAAGAGGAAGAACAAAGTTGGGGGCTTCTACAAACTACTCAGCTTTCAACTCACTTTAGAATTACAGTACTTAAAACAGTGTGGTGTTAGTGCAAGAATGGATAAATAGATCAACAGAGACAGAATAGAGAACCCAGAAACAGACCCCCATAAATATAGTCAACTCGTCAATGACAGAAAAGCAAAGGAGTATGATGAACAAAACCAGTCTTTTTCAACAAATGGCGCTGGACAACTGGACATCCCCACGCCAAAAAAATGAATCTTGAACAGACCTCACGCCCTTCACAAAAATTAACTCAAAATGGATCACTGACGTAAATGTCAAATGCAAAACTAAAAACTCCTTGAAGATGACACAGGAGAACATCTACATGACCTTGGATGTGATGACCACTTTTCAGATATAGCACCAAAGGCGCGGTCCAGGAAAGAGATCACGGATCAGTGGGACTTCATTGAAATGCGAAACATCTGCTTTGTGAAAGACACTGTCAAGAGGATGAGAAGACAAGTCATAAACTAGGAAAAATATTTGCCAAAGAAAAATCTAGTAAAGGACTATTACCCAAAATACACAAAGTACCCTTAAAACTCAACAATTAGAAACAAACCTATTTTTTAAAATGAGCCAAAGGCCCTACCAGCCACCTCCCTAAAGATGCACAGATAGCAAATAAACATCTGAAAAGATGATCCACATCACGTGTAGTCAGGGAAGCCACAAATTTAAACAACATGGAACACAACTACACACCTATCCGAATGGTCAAAATCCACAACTCTGACACCACCACATGCTGGCGAGGACGTGGGGCAGTGGGAACTCTTGTTAATGCAAAATGAGACAGCCACTTTGGAAGACATCGGGAGGTTCCTTACAAAACTAAACATACTCTTACCATAAGACCCAGAAATGACACTCCTTTGTTATTCATCCAAAGGCACTGAAAACTTATATCCACACAAAAACCTGCACATGGATGTTTATGGCAGCTTTATTCATAATGGTCAAAATTTGGAAGCAATAAGGTGTCCTTCAGTAGGTGATGGATAAATACACTTCGGTCTGTCCAGACAATGGGGTATGACTCAGCGCTAAAAAGAAATGATGAGCTGTCACACCATGGAAAGACCTGGAGGAAACGGGAATGCACATCACCAAGAGCAAGAAGCCAGTCCAAAAAGGCTTTATGCAGTGTGATCCCAACCCTGACATTCTGGAGGAGGCACAACTATGGAGACAGTAGAAAGATCAGTGGTTGCCAGGGGTTGGAGAAGGATGAACAGACAGAGCACAGAGGACTTCTAGGGCAGTGGAAATATGCTGTTTCCTATAAAGGTGGACACATGTCATCAAATATCTGTCCAAACCCACAGGATGTCTGACACCAAGCATGAATCTTAAGGTAAACTGTGGGCTTAGGGTGATCAGCATGTGTCAGCCTGGATTCATGGTTGTGATGAAAATGCCACTCTGGGGGGGATGTTGACAATGGGGAGGTTTTGCTTGTGGGGGCGGTGAGGTATATGGGATGTCTTGGTACCTTCCCCTCAAGTTTTCTGGGAAACTTAAAGCGCTCTAAAAAAATTAAATCTTAATAAAAAATATCTATCAAAAGGGGCGCCTGGGTGGCTCAGATGGTTAAGCGTCTGCCTTCACTCAGGTCATGATCCCAGGGTCCTGGGATTGAGCCCCATATCGGGCTCCTGGCTCAGCAGGGAGCCTGCTCTCCCTCTCCCTCTGCCTCTCCCCCTGCTCATGCTCTCTCTCTGTGTGTCTCAAATGAATAAATAAAAAATCTTTAAAAAAATATCTATCAGCAAAGAACACAGCAACAATAGTAATACTTTTAAAAGAGCAAAATTTCCATGGTTAAAAAAAATACACTCTAAGGAAATTCAAAGGGTGAATGACAAATTAGGAAAAAATATAAATAACATATCAAAAATACAGGGATAATATTCTTCTATAGTGGGAACTATTAAAAATTGAGGTGGGGAGGCAGACCAAAGACCCAATAGAAAAATGAGCAAAGACATGAAGACAAAATTTACCCAAAATATGTAAAAATGGCCACTATACACATGAAGTTGTTCACATCCCTCACAACAGAAGTGCCGATCAAAACCACCCTACAGGGTCGAGGCTCACGTCTCAGACTCCATACAGCAATGTAAAAATGTCCTTTCTGATGGGACTCCCAAGCTTGCCGGTAGGAGCGCAAACCTGCAGGGTCTTTATGGAGAGAACCGCGTACGGTTTAACGAGCTGTGCATGCATTCAGCATGCCTCGGCAATCTCATTGCTGGGATGTGCCCTGTAGCCACATCTATGACAGCATGAAAACCCATGGGCACGAGGTGATTCAGTGCAAACCCCCACCTAAGTGCCCACAGGCAGAGCAGTGGCTGAATGAGCTTGGCACATCCATGCGGAGCTCCACATGTCTGCGAGAAAGAATGAGGCTGTCCCCGGTAAACCCATGTGGAGTGACTTCCAGGATGTGTTCTCAAGTGAAAAAAAAAATGCAAAAGTCTATCTAGTATGCCATCTTCTGGGTAAAAGGAAGGAGAAATGGGGGGGGGGGCGGGGATACGATTATGTTTGCAAAGAGAAGCTCAGGAAGAATAAATCAGAAACTCATGAGACGGTTTGTCTGTAGGAAGTGGGTGACAACGAGCTGGAAGAGGTTCAGGGGCTTCTTGTGTTTGTGTGTCATCCAGGGAGCTGTGTCCACAGTTTAGACACTTGGAAGAGGAAAGGTGGAGAGGTGGCTCTCTGGGACCATGGGGAAAAAAGAACCTAACTGTATTTCAAAGGAAGAACATCTGGGGAGGGGAGAACTCATTTCGATTAAAGACAAAAAGAAGCATAAGAAATCGTAAACTCTAGGCAATACACTCGGTTTTCTCAGTGGTGGTCTTAGCAATTATGAAACTATTTTCTGTTTATTCCAGGAACAAGCAAATAAGCTGGTACACTGAGGATAGCGGCCGCCAGGTTTCCCCCTGTGGGCAAAGGGAGAGAACAAAGATGGACCTGGGTGTCTGGGGTTGGAACCGGCGGTGAGGGTGTGAACTCACGGTCTCCCACCCCGTGTGCGAGCCATTTCGGGGAGGGTACGTGGATACAGGTGTGTCCTCCTGCACCTGTCCTCACCCAAGCCCCACAGAAGCACTCAAAGCAGTGCTCCAGCTGCAACAAGCACCCAGCACCTAGATCTGGGTTTCTGAAGACGCTTTACAGTGACAAGAGGGTTTTGGGGGAAAATGCCGGGGGGCAGGGTGGTGGCAGAGGAAGCACAAGATGAGCTGGGAATATCTTTATTTTTTGCCAGAGAGTAAGGAATTGCTCAGAGAATGACAGGTCAAAGGGACACCAATCAGTCAGAAGGGGGCCCGCTGGCCAAATCTGGACAATTTCAGCATCAAAATACATGATAATAGTAACAGATTGTAACCCACAACATGAAGTGAAAATCCAGGAGTCCATCCTGATACAAACCCGTAAACGGAAGAGAAAGAATCTTTTCCTCATAGCAGGACGCTCACTAATACATACAGAAGAAAATGAGAGAACTGGAAAATGGTCATTTAGTGATCATGAAAATCGTCATTTAGTGATCATAAGTATCCTTCATTAAACTTAATGAAGTTTAATGAAGGATACTTATGGGCTCCCAAGGCATCTCACTAAAGCCTTCTAGTTGCCATGGTGGGCTAACTGATGGCCCAGGCCCGACTCGGAAAGAGGGTCTGCAGGGGTGATTGAGTGAGTGATCCTGAGACAAGGGGGTTATCCAGGATGGTCCGGTGGGCCCTAACTGCATCCTCTTTAGGGAGGCATAGGGAGATTTCAGATGCAGGGGAGGTTATGTGAAGCCAAGGCAGAGCCTGGAGGACATGGCCACAAGCCAGGGATGCCTGGGCCCCCTGGAGCTGGAAGGGGCAGGAAGGACCCTCCCCTAGAGCCTCCGGAGACTGCCAGCGGCCCTACTGGGGCATGAGGCAGAATCTGAAGCAGGTCTTGTGGATTATACGACAGTGCCTTTGTGTGATTTTCCACGTAAGCTCTGCTTACGGAGGAGACGGACTGCCCTTGTCCTGAAGACCTGCACCCCAAGTATTTGGAAGTGAAATTAAATAAATGAAAAGTTCAGGGCGGAGGGCACCCCTACCCACCACCTGTCCTGCTTCCTCTGGGTCCCGCATCTGCTCAGCCAGGTGCAACACACGGAGGGACGTGCACTCAGACCCATGCGCCTGCCTCAGGGCAGCAGGTTTGCACCCCACGAGGGGAAGGTCGGTGGAAGCCCTCCCTCAGGAAGGTGTTGCCTTCCCTGCTCCTCCCAGGCCTGGGCTCGCTCACTCAAACATGGCGAAGACCATGCTGCCGTCTACAGACCCCACACCCCGCGGGGGATGCCACCCCATGTCCACGGGCCTTGTGTGTCCTCCTCAGTGCTCCTGCCCGGGCCTCCTTAGAGACCTGGATCCCGCAGGGGCGGTAGCGCCCTGCCCCAGCCCGCCCTGCACCTGCCCCTCGGGGTAGCGCCCTGCCCCAGCCCGCCCTGCACCTGCCCCTCGGGGTAGCGCCCTGCCCCAGCCCGCCCTGCACCTGCCCCTCGGCCGCAGAGCTGGTGCCCCCGGCCCACCCCGCCCTCATCCCTGGCGGCCCTCCCGCCATCTGGGACCCTCCGAGGCCGGCCACAGTCCTCCATTCCTTCTCAGAACATTCCCCAGGCTTGGCCTCTCCCTGCTGACTTTCCTTGGTTTTCGGGGCTTCTTTCCAGATCCATGTTAAATCCATCATTTCTCTGGCCTGTGTGTGAGCTGACACACATCACTCTTCTTCACGCAGGCTGAGAGGACGTCTCTGGAGACAGCGCCTCTCTGACACATCGCGGGGAGGCGACTGGGCCATCGCCTGCGCTGTCTGTGGGCCAGCCGGGCATTCCCGCTGCTCGGGCAGTTTGCACAGAGAGGCCTCGCCTGACTCCAGGACCCTCTGTGCCGCCTTCAGCCTCGCCACACAGGAGCTCAGCCCCTGACACAGGATGTGGAGGAGAAGACCGTGAGGTTAATGTCAGGCTGTCCATGGTGTTTGCATTTGCACCAAACCCTGAAAAACAATGCCTTTTGAACACGCAGCCAAAGTGGGGAAGTCTGGCCGGAGCTGCGTTTCTGGGCGCGGAGGGAGCTGTCCTTCCCTTCCCTTCCCTTCCCGAAAGCTCTCAGCACCCCTGTCCCAGAGGGAGGGGTGCCCAAATCTCCCCAAGGGAGCAGGAACGCTGCTGTCAGGGGTCGTGAGATGCTGACTTCCTCTCGGGAAAGCTCTCCATCGTGGTTTGAGGTTATGTATTCGGATATTATTCCCTCATTCACCATTTATTTTCCCAAAATAATGAGCTACCTCAGATTCTTGTGGCGAGAGGCTTCCAGTAACTTCTGGGGTGAAGTCGGGGTGCCGGGAGGGTCATGTGCTGCCAGCAGGGACACCTCATGACAGAAAGGCCGTGATGTTCCAGGAACGTACGTGTGTCTCTTCTCCCTCCGCGGCACCGCCACCGCGCACTGCTTTTGACATTAGAGACGCCGGGCTGGCGCACGCTGAGTTTTCTCCTGGACGCCCACAGGGCACCGCTTGCCAACTTCCTAGACGCCCGGAGTCCGGCCGCCAGCACCCAACTTGGAACCCCTGCTTAGCTACAGAGCAAACTACTCCATTTTCCACGTCGGGTTGGATCCAGGTCTCTGGAACGATAGCGCAAAGTCGCAGGCTTCTTGGGAAAAATGCAGCCAACACCCCTGCGACCTTCAGCCTTCGAGAGGTCAAGTGAAATGTGGGGGGCAGAGGCAGAGGCGTCCCTAGCAACGCGGGAGCTGCCCGCCTACCCACCCTCGCGTGGCCTGCACCATGGGCCTGACCCTCCCAGGAAGGTGGCCTGTGTTGTGGCTAGCATGGTGTCAACCTCTTCTCTAAGCGTCTCTTGCTCTTGTCTGTTGGGGCAAACCCTTTAGAAGCGTGAGGCCAAACCGCTCTTCTCTCCTCTCCACTCACCCCCCTGGACAGTTTTCCATAAGGAGGGCAGCATCAGCCCCGTGCGGCTGAGACAGCGGAGGGCTCTGTGGGCCGACACCGGGCACGCCGGCGCACACGACCCCAGGGATCTCGGAGCCAAAGCTCCGGTCACTTCTAGCCACTCCCTGGGGCTTATGATGCACCTCTTATATAATTCTTATTTCAAAATTTGTACTTGTTATGGGTTGAATTAGGCCCCTCCAAAATATACATTGAAGTCCTAACCCCCAGTCCCTGTGAACGGGGACTCATTTGGAAATAGGGTCTTTGCAGATGGGATTAAGTCAGGATGAAGTCATTAGGGTGGGCCCTCACCAGTGACTGGTGTCCCCACGAGAAGGCCATGTGAAGACCCAGAGACACACAAAGGAGGCCACGTGAAGATGGAGGCAGAGGTGGAGGGATGTGGCCACAGGACCACTGGAGGCCCCAGGAGCTGTAAGAGGAGAGAAGGACACTCCCCCAGAGCCTCTAAATGGACACTAAGGACCCGCCAGGCACAGACCCCTCTGCCTGCCCAGGACCCTTTCGACCCTACACCACTGCCCCTTGTTCACCTCCACACCCCGAGATGCTGGTCCCACAGATGCCCTGGGAGGAGTTCGGGGCCCTGAGAGACTCCTGCACACACACCGTGCCCCACCCTGCAAGCGCAAACATGGCCACGTCTTCCAAAGGTCCTCTGCAGAACAATCAAGCACTGTTCCAGGTACGTCTGCAGGACCCTCCAAAGCGGGCGCTGATTTTGCCCCAACTGTCCACTCCAGGGCTTGCAAAGTGCCTACAGCCAAATCTGTCCCCAATCTGGTTTGTGAACCACTTATAAACCAAGACTGGCTCTTAATCCTTCATTTGTAAAGGGTTTTATATTTTTATACACACACACACACACACACACACACACACACACACACACACCCCAGAGGGGTAAACTGAGGCACAGAGTGGGCCATCGGCTGGCTCTAGGTCACAGGCCAGGGAGGCCCATGCCGCTCAGCAGTGACAAGCCAGTGTCTGGGGCTGGGGGGTCCATGAGCAGAGGGGTCGCCAGTCCCTGACTGCACACACCTGCCCAGGTCCCTGCCCGAGGGAGTGGGCTCGCGAGGGCATGAGCTCAGCCAGCCCAGCTCCCTCACGTGATGCACACACAGGGGACCCACCGAGGCAGCTGCGGGTCCCCTCTCCTGCAGCCAGGGCAGATGGGGATGGCGCAGGAACGTGCATTTTTTTGGTGGGCGGTGAGGGGCTGCGAATGTTCACAGAAGACATGGGAGTGTGTCTGGGGCTTCCTCTTCCTGTGGCTTTAACAGTGAGGCCAGCGAGGGAACCCGGCTGCCAGCCGCTGACCCAGGCTGCCCTCACCGGGCTGTGGCTGGGACACCCGGCAGGGATATAAGCAGGCAGACTCCCGGGGAGCTGGGGAGCTGGCCCTTCCTGCTGCAGCTCAGCTGGTAGACATGGGAAGTGCTCTCTCATCTGTGCAGGCCTGGGGTTCTGGGTGACAGAGGTCAGCTCTCATCCCTTCTGCAAGTCCTCGGTCACCCTCTGGACTTTGGCCTCGAAGCAATGATTTCTCAGCTCTCCCAGCCTCCAAGGGAAGCCTTTCTTCCATCCATGCTCTAGAGGCCGTTCCTGGGCATAAGCACATCCCTCTTCTTGGGCTGCCTTTGAGAATTGAGCCAGTCTCTGCTTCCTGCTTCATCTGCTGGCTGCTGCTGAGTCTAATGGCTTCCCAGATGCTGCCTCCTCCAGGAAGTCTGCCAGGATTTGGTGGTGCTGCCAGCACACCCTCATGATTGCTCCCTCACTGACTGTGTGCATTTACCCCTTTCATCCATCTGTCATTCTCCCCGTGAGGGGGAATCTCCCCTCACCGGCTGGACTGTTCCTGCGGCCCAGGATGGGACCTGGACCCTGGAGGCACCCAGTGAAGAGCGTTGTACCAGGGGATTGGAGGCAGGGGCCACTAGCCGCGTGGTGAGCCACCTTGGGCTCAGCCCAGGGGAGAAAGCTCTCGGGCCCCCAGGACTGGAAACCCTAAGTCCAGCCAGGCCCTTAGCTCATGTCTCTTCTGCTTCCCCACCAGACAGGAGCACCCAGGGAGCCGAGAGCAAGCACGGGGACCTGCCCCGGGCTCCCTACCTCTGCCGTCCCAGGTGGGCAGCTCTGCTCCCGGCCACCCCCAAGGCCCTGCCTGGGTGAAGCAATGCAGGGAATACGGGACAGCTGGAGGGTCTATGAGACCCCGTGGGTGTGTTCTGTCCCCCCTGTGTCTGCACCTCGCTTGGGGCCACCGTCCCCTTCCCACACTCTCCCCAAAACAAAAGCATTTAGGTAAAGCAGGAGCCCTGAAACTAGATCCTGCTTCGCTGCTCAAGTCTGCGGGTGGTCCGGGCCGGCTGGTTCCTGAGGAAGATGGGATGCTCACCAAGGAATGTCCGTGGGGAGAGGCGGGTGCACGGGAGCCTTTATCCAAACAACCCTGGGCACAGAGGCTGGGGAGGGCTCTCACGCCACATGCTTTGAGCACCCCTGAGGCCCGAGGCTCTGGGCAGAATGCCTGCCTGCTGGCGTGCTCCCACCACACAGACAAGGGCACCAAGGGGCCACGCGGATTCCTCTCTGGTCTATCAGACACTTGCCCGGTGTCAGCGGCAGTTTTCCTCTGAAAACACTCTTTTTCTAACTAAAAGGTCTCATCTTTCTCTGGCAAACTTCACGGTTTGCTCTTACATGGCCCTTTCGTCCCCGGGCAGTTGGATGCCAGGAGGCCAGGAGAAACCTCGGGAACAGGCTCATAGACGCAGAGCTGCCCAGTGGGCCGGGCCAACACCTGCGAGGCTCCTCTGGAGGCTTGGGCTCCCCTGCGGCAACCCGATGCTCAACCCAACCCTGGTGCCGCCATGCCTCTGCGGCGCAGAGCCGTGCTGGGAGAGGGGCCTCTCTAAGCCACGAACCCAGAGGGGCACGCGACCCAGGACTTGGCCGTGGGCCTGGCTGCGACCTGCAGCCCCTCCCTCCCCGCCCGGCCCGGTCTCTGTGACCGGCAGGTGCACAGCCGCTGACAGGTGGCCTTGGAAAACACCCACAGCCGCTTCAGCGAGAACCAGAGAAGCCAGGAGTGCCCTCTGCAGTCTCCCCCGGGTGAAGTCAGAGTAGTAATGTGGGAGGCATTCCGGGGGTGTATGTGGACCAGAGCTGGGGCATTAGGCCACGGCCCACCCTGGATCCTAGTGAGCCCTCAAATGCACCACGTGGGGCCCTGGCAGAACCTGGGCCAACACTGGTCACCAAGATGACACTAGGAGGCAGCCGTGCCCCCGATACGCAGGAGGAGCGCCAGTGGAGATGAGGGTTCTCGCCTTGCTGCGTGCCGGGGCCGCCGAGCCACCATTCCCTGACTCTGAGCCACGTGGGCTCGTGGCCGCGGTGTCTGAGCTTCACGACATGTCTGAGGAGCCGGCATACAATCACCCCTGCCGTCCAGCCGGCAGAAACAGAGCCAGGGCAGAAGTCAGCCCCGACGCCACAGTCCCCAGGCTGGGGCACCGCGCCGCCCGTCCCACTCTCACCAGTCTGCCACCGAGCTGGTCGGCAGCCCTGCCCCCAGGTCGTCCCGGCTCCAGCCACTCCTTCCCTCCTTCCCTGTGGCCACGTGTGCCCCAGCGCCCACTCTCTGACTTGCACTGTCCCTGGCGGTCACCGCGAGCCCCGGGCGGCTACTTAACCCATTCAAAATGAGTTAGAATTAAATAAAAGTGAACACTCAGTTGTTTGGTTGCACGAGACACATTTTGAGTGATCCACAGCCATGTGTGATGGAGGGTTATTGTGTGAATGCGCGTGCAGAGCGTTTCCATGGCGGCGGGGAGCTCGGTGGTGGAGCAGGTGTGGCTGGTGGCACCGGCTTCTCGCCAGCCTCACTCCACAGCTGGGGCGAGTCCTCGGAGTTGGGCAGTCAGAGCGGGCGCCTGCCGGACACGGCCCTCCCCTCTCTCAGACACAGGGGCCTCCGGGGCAGCGCGGACCCTTCGGGCGGCTTTGTCTTGAGCGTGATGAGGAGTGTGGCCAATTGTTGCCCAACTCGCCCAAAACAATGCGAGCTTCACGTACTTTCTGAATAAACGAATGACCAGCCTCATCCAGTTTTGACGGGCATGGCGGCTTTAAAACACGTCCCCACATAAATAAAATCTTTAAAAAAGGGGGGCGGGCTCCTGGGTGGCTCAGTCGTTAAGCGTCTGCCTTCGGCTCAGGTCATGGTCCCAGGGTCCTGGGATCGAGCCCCGCATCGGGCTCGCTCCCTGCTCGGGGGGAAGCCTGCTTCCCCCTCTCCCACTCTCCCTGCTTGTGTTCCCTCTCTCGCTGTGTCTCTCTCTGTCAAATAAATAAGTAAAATCTTTAAAAATAAATAAATAAATAAAACACGTCCCCAAATACATCGACACCCCTCCTTTCAAAAGCAGAGACTAAAGTCCCTTCCCCTTGAGTGTGGGCTGGGCTTCGGGATTGGCTTGAGAGGCACAGAAGGCCGTGGACATGCTAGTGTGTGAAGTACATGATAGGCTCAGGGACACTGCAGGTCCCGCCTGCTCCCTGGGAGCGCTCGCCGTGGGGACGCCAGCCACCGGGGCGCGAGGGAGCTCCAGCAGCCCCGCGGGGTCCATGTGGCAGTTGACGGAGGCCTCCAGGCACACGCTTGGAGGTGGACCTCCCAGGCCTGGCTGGGCAGGCTTCCGATGGCTGCAGCCAAGCTGACACCGTGACTGGGGGACCATGGAGCCGGCCCCACCCTGTGAAGCCGCTGCCAGGTTCCTGGCCTACAGAAAAGGGGAGATGGTTCATGCTGGCGGCATCCGGCTGCTGTGTTTTTGGGGTGTTTGTGATGCAGCGGTGCTTAGCTAACTCAACGGGCTAGGGCTTCCTCGGAAATACAAGCCTGGTCATGTCATCCCAAAACCCTGGCCCGCACGCCCTTGGGAATGACATGCGCTCTCCACTGAGCATTTAATCCCACGTGACACCACAGTCTGTGTACCTACTGTGTTCCCAGCACCGAGAATGCAGAGACGAGAAATCTGGTCTGGTGGGTGACTCGGTGTGAAGAGGCTGTCCTGGCCAGCTGCTGTTCCGGTGGCCAGACAGCCCAATCCCTGCCACCGCGCAAGGGGGCAGGACGCCCACCCCGCCACCGCCGCACAAGTGTACAGGACCCCCGAGGCGAAGGCTGGTCTGGGCTGCTTTCCTCTCCCAGCTGCCTGCACGTGCTCGTCCTGATGTATCTGTTCCACCGTGGAGTACGGCTTGTCCGAAGGCCTCCAGAGGGGGGACGGCCAGCTCCCTAGATGTGCGCTCTCAGCGAGGCAGACCAAGCCCAGGGAATCATGGGGAAGAGGGCAGTAGCCGCGAGGTCCTGAAGATGGTCAGCCGCACAAACAGACACGACCAGTGAACACGACGTTCCTGCTCTGGAGAGCCCCGGTGCCACGTGACCTGGACGAGGAGAAACCAGCTTCTCCAAAGCGAGCGGTCCCTCCAAGGCCCACCACCCCTGAGGAGCAGGGAGAAGTTGGCCACGGAGGTCGTGTGGCCCTGGGGCCGGAGCTGTGGCAGGAACAGACCACGAACAGCCCCCAGGCTGTTCCCTCTGAGCCTCACCTACGTGTCCAGGAGGGAATGATATCCCGGCGCAAAGGGCCATCACGAGGACCGCAGAGGACACAGAAAGGGTGAGACACCCCTCGTGCTCCCCCACATTTCCCACTCCCTTGGCATCTTTCTAGCAACTTGCAGTGATTAATTCTCAGGTGGCCCCCTTCTTTTGTGTGGACCTTTGTGTGTGGACCCAGGGAGAGCTGCTCCAGGCTGGGCCCCTCCCTCGTCCAAATGGAAAATGCTGCCCCGTGGGGGGCCTGGGTCTTACCTGCCCCCGGCAGCCTCTGGTCACCGGCCGCAGATCCGACCTGGGCCAGCCCGGTCGGAGGCCGGGTGCCCTCCAGACAGATCAAGGCTGGGACATGAACATGCAGCTTCTGGGCATACCTTCACACTGTCCCTGTCACCTCCCTGGGCGTCAGTTTCCAGCGTGAGGCTGGCTTCCAGATGCAGCAGGCCCGACGGAGGGGAGTCAGAGCATCGGTCTCAGGCAAAAATAGAGCATTGCTGATTTGGCCTGAGAGCCGGAGGGAGGTCTGGGGGGGGCGCTGCTGCCCCTCCCAGGGAGGACAGCCCCAGTTTCCCAAGTCAGGCCCCGTGGGGCTGGTTATCGGGCCATCTCTATCCTTGGTGCTGTCTTTCCAGCTCTAATCTGTCAGACCACGAATTCCTCCGGAATGGATTTCTGTCTAGACAGCTCAGGGTGCGGAAGCCAGCGGAAGAGCCACAGGGCCCCCTCTCTTGTTTGCCGTGACAGCCCAAGGTCTCCCCATCACTCGCACTACCCTTTTCAACAGAATTCCGAGTGCCATCGTCTGTTGGATTCATCCCTTTGGCGAGGCCTGTCTGCACCGGAGTGCCAGGCCTTCCGGATGGGACCAGGCAGACGGCGGCAGCCTCCAAACCCAGCCCAGCAGCCTCTTGCTTCCCCGGAAAATCCTCACACATCAACAGCCTCCTATGAAACCATCCGCGGGAGCTGCGGCCCACGGCCCTGGGGCCAAAGACTGCCCAGACCAGAAAGGCAGGGCCTCCCGCTTTCTTGGCTTCCTTGGGCTTTCTCAAGTCAGGGAGGTGTGGTGTGTACACACTGCAAAATTCATGCTCCTGCGAAAACACTTCCCGCGCACGGGTTACCTGCTGCCGAGACCACGTGTGCACGACCCTGCCCGGCTGTCTGAGAGCAGGCAGTCCGCACGGCCAGCGCCAGGCCTCGGAGCCCGGGCACCCCCACCCGCACCGACTCCCATGGGGCTGCCGTTAGAATTATTCCCTGGGCGAGCAGTGGGGCCTTCCGTCAGTGTCCCCGACCTGCCGCTCAGGCTGGGCTTCCTCTCAGCCAGGAAACCGGACCCTGCTCTGGTCCCTCGACTGCCTTTTAAAGGACGGAGCGGCAGCTAACATTTCCTTTTTGGCCGGCACCGGCCTGGCTTGGGAAAGGTGGGTTTATGCAAGTCCACTGAAATGTTGACAAACCGCTGGACTGGAAAATAAGGAAGGGCATAAATCTTTGCCAAAATGAATCACAGCAGAAAGGGGAAGGGGGAGAGGAGTAGCGAGAAATCCCCAGCTTCCTCCCTGCCCCGCGCCACGTGGTGTCTCTCTCTCTCTCCTGTGTGCGTTAATTGCTTCCAGACGCCGGCTGAGCACCTGGGCCCAAAGCTGCCAGGCCTGGGAGCGGTGAGGGTCCCGCGGGCAGGGGACGCGAGTCAGCGCAGGCGGTTTCTTCCAGGGCCCCGCTGCCTGCTCCGTGCAGAGAACGGACCTCCGCCAAGCCTGGGGTACCGCAGGCCGAGCTGCGTTTCCATAGCAGCCCTAACAGAGGGCGGCCCCGCCACGCTGGTGCAGGCCTGCAGGCGAACGCACCCCTGCGAGGAGGCGGGGCCTGAGCTCCAGAGTGCTCCCATTTCTTTTCCTGTGGCTCAGCGGCTGCTCTTAGGAAATGGGGCAGCTGTCAGGGGCTGTCCCACCTGCAGAGGAAGGCGATAAGCCACAGGAAGGGAAAGTCGGTGAGCAGAACCGGGGGTTGGATTCCGTCCCGAGGGATGTGGGGTTACAAGGGCCTCTCAGCCATGTTACTGGGGCACAGCCTCAGTCCCTCCGGTACCAGAACCCAGGAGTGTGGCCACGGAGCAGAGCCAGGCTGTGGTGCCTGCGCGAGGTGAAGAGGGGGCCCTTCCTGTTCTCATGAGGGCACAAGGACCACCATGAGGGCCCCATTCTCAGGACTGCGTCCGGCTACCTCCCCAGGCCTCACCCGCTTCCGGGTGCTACCACTTTGGGGGCTAGGGTTCCAACACAGGAATTTTGGGGGGATGCAAACAGCCAGTGTGTGACCGGCAGCCTAAGAGTCGCCCCTGGTCCCCCAACAAAAGAACCCGCACCAGGGACGGGCACCGTGGTCTCCTAGCTGCCTACATTTCGCATGAGCGCAGGTGGCTTCATCTTCCTTGCTGATGTCTCAGCGGGAATTCCATCACCATGCCTCGGTGTTCGGGCAATGAACACATAAAGGGTGGACTCGATCGCTTGGCTCCCCAGCGAGACGGTGGTGGGGTTCCGGCTCTCGCCCCAACACACACCACACCCTTCCCTCCGGCCCTCAGCACTGCTGTTCACTCTTGTCCCTCGGCCCTGAAGGAAGACAAATAACACATTTCAAGGGCGTTCCAGGTACCTTCCAATGCATCTTGTCAGTCCTCAGGGGTGGTGACCTCCCTGCTGCCCCGTCTGCCAGGGGTCAGATGAGGTCACGCTGCTGGGCACCCCGTGGGTGCTACTCGGGTGACATCTCATGTGCTCAGTGGGCTCCTCAGCCCCTTCCCCGGAGGCTCCCCGCCCCGTCCTGAACCTGCTGAGAGGCTGAGGAAGAGCGTGGGCACAGCACCAGCTCCCATCCGCCAAGTGCCAAGTCCTGAACTGCCCACCCGTCCCAGACACAGCGCTGGCTCTCGGGCCCGGCCTCCTTCCACAGTGGGCAGGAAGGGTCACCGGCAAGGGATATTGCAGGGAGGCCCACACGCCTGCAGCTCCGTCCTGACCCAGCATGTCCTTCAGTTTTCCCGCACTGGGCTGGCCTGTACCACCCACGTGCAGCTTTACTTCTGAGGTTCCTGCTGATAACGAAAGTCCCCAGATGGTAGAGAACGGGAGACGGAATGTCGTGATGCCAAGAGGAGGGAACATCTTGAGATTTCTGCCAGATGGCATCTGAGAGCAGCCACCTCTCCTCCCCGTTCCGCCCACGCCCCCGCCGTGCCAGCCCCTCACTGCTCTGCTACCCTCCTCCCCTGTTACGCTGTCCAGCGCGTCCACCTCCTTGGGTCAGGGCGCCCTGCCCACAGAGTCACCCAGCTCCAGCACCTGAGGCCCTCTGACCTCCCCTTTCTATCAGCAGCTGGCCACGTCAGCAGGGAGGCCACTGCCCCAAGAACACAGCCACGCTGCTGCAGCTGGGGGCACGGGCCCAGAGGCAGGGTCCCAGAGACCTTGAGATCCTTTAATCTCCTTGAGGACTGAGATGACAGGCTCCTGCCTCCAGAGGCTGTGTGGAGAACTGCGAGGTAAGGAGTGCTGACTTTGGGGCCCTCAGGGATTTCAGGACAGGGGGGTCAGAGCAGGAGCCCTCAGGGAGGTCATGACGGGAGCCCTCAGGGGCAATTCGTTAGGTAGAGAGAAAGACCCAGAACAGGGCCAATGAACCTTAATGAACCTTTCAGGAGCTGGGCAGGAGACCCATTCACTGCTCCCGTCGCCACAGCGTACATCCCAACGGCAGCAGAACACAGTTCCCTCTCAGGAGCGTGTTTCCATATCCTGAGGCCAAAGCAGCATCCAGGGCAGACGACCGCTCACCAGACAGACAGCTCCCACACCACCTCCCAGGCCTCGACGCCCTCCTGGACGCACACCACTTGGCCTGGTCAGAGGCTCTCATACTTGGCAGCATGTTGGGCTCTACTTGGCCCACAGGCCCTGATGTGATGAAGGATGAGCGGGACAACCACAGACGTGCTGATGCCAAATTAACTGATTTCACAAGCAAGAGGGCAACCTGCCAGTGTGCCCCCCACCCAAGGCAGGAAGGGTGCCCACCAGTTCTCACAGCAGGGCGGGCCAGGCAGGGGAGGGCCGGGCGGAGGAAGGGAGGGCACGGGAGGGCGGGGAGGGGACACGCCGGGGGGCCATGTCTATTCTCAGTGATAACACGCCCCAGTCTAGCTTAAAACCTGAGCCGTCCTGGGCGTCTGGGACCTCGTGCAGCTGTGGGGCTGAGACCTGCCCGGGGCGAGACGTGGAGCTGCGAACCTGTGCTTCCTACACCTGCAGGGTCTCTCCTGTACAGGGGAGGCTGTGACGCCAACCTCACGGGGCCGTGGGCCATCATGGCCTTAATCAGCTTCTGGGGCCAGCAGAGCTGCTGGGGGAGCTAGCCCCGGTGCGCCAGGCACTCGCTACAGGGGAGAAAAGGAAACCTCTGGATAATAATGCCAAGCGAAGCAGAAAAGCTTTCACACCACAGACCACTATACGGCACGCTTAGTTTGTGGAGAAGTCACCTGCAGCAACCCTAGGAGATAACAAAGGGTTTCGAGCCCAAAGACCCAGCTTTGGTCCCGAGCCCTTAGCCTCCAGCTGTGGGGCCCGAGGCAGGGGTCACTGGGAAGCGCACGCCCTGCAGGTGTCCTGCGGGTCCCATTCTGCTGTTCCGGAAAATGGGGTCAGAGCAGCAAACCAAGGTGGGAAGAGCTGGGCATGGTGAGCAGGACAGGGATTCCGGGCACGGTTCCACCGAGGGGTGAGATTATCTCCCACAGACAACACCCCATTTCTACCCCCAAACACTCTCCCGAAGTCTTCAGATCCTGCTCGCCTAGAGGAACCCCTTGAGCGCAGCGTCTGCACGAGGTCCAACCAAGCCCTCCTCCGAGACACCCGAGCGCTGCAGGGGCTCTCCAACCCCGCTCGGCTCCCCGTGCTGGCTGGGGGCGGCATCTGAGAGGCCATCTAGAAAGTGATGGCGTCCCAACCCTCAGTACATGAGGACACAGAAAAGTTTCCACTGAAGACACCTAAGGGGCGCCCGGGGGCTCAGGCAGCTGAGCGTCTGTCTTTGGCTCAGGTCACAATCCCAGGGTCCTGGGATCAAGTCCCACATCGGGCTCCCTGCTCGACGGGGAGCTTCCTTCTCCCTCTCCCTCTGCTGCTCCCCCGGCTTGTGCTCTCTCTCTCTCTCTCTCTCTCTCTCATATAAATAAATAAAATCTTAAAAAAAAAACAAGAGGCACCCGAATGCGTGCACCTGTTCCTGGGGCTCCACTCCGGTCCAGCACCTGCTGCTGGGTGCTCCTTGGGTGAGTCACTGAGCTTCTCTGAGCCTCAGTTTCCTCAGGGGTGCATGAGGACAACCATACACTCTTCTCAAGGCTGTTGAGGACTAAATGAGATGTCTGGCAGGTGCTCCGTGGGGAGCCTCGCACGCAGTAGATGCTCAGGGAACACTCTCTCCATTCCCCCTCTCCCGTGGCGGGGTTTGAGGCTCACATGCCCATGGCACGGGGCTGTTGGGAGGTGCAAACAGCTGAGCCTTTTTCCTATAGAGTTCAGAGCGTCCCTGGTGTTCAGAGGAAGCTGTACTCACCAAAGATGTGTGTAATCGCATGAATTCACTTCGTGTGAGATGTCAGGTTCTTTCAGTGCACATCTGATGTGGTTGCTGGAGCCTTAGATACTGGTGTCTCTTTGCAAGTGCCCTTCCAAGGGCACAGAGCTGGACCTTCCCAGCTGACGCGCATGTGCTGGCCAGGCTGTAGCAGTGGCCCTACCGGGCACCCACGCCCTGACTGCTGGTGATGGCGTCTCCGTGGTCCCCCCACCCTGCCCCTCCTCAGGCCTTGCGGTTGGGCACTTCGGACCAGCTCCAAGAACAGCCATGGGGCCCACCTGTCAGGATGTCCATCACCTGATCTCAGGGACCGGTCGTGGGGGGCAGTGATCCAAGTCAGGCCCATGACATGAGGTCCTGGGGCACAGCTGGGGACCTCAGAACAAGCAGCTCATGCCCCCTGAGGCTTGGATCGGAACCTTCCAGAGTCCGGGCTTCTGTGCTTGGGCCAGGGTCCTCTTGAGAAGGAAGGGGAGCTAGAAATGTACCATCAGACATACCCTGTGAGCTCGGAAGCAGCCATCCCGGCCGGCATGTCCTTCCATGCTTGAGGCCCAAAGGGTCCAGGGAGTGACATTGTGAACCTCCCCACCCAGGGGTGGCCTGGCCTCTCTGCAGTTGCTTCCCCGGGTGGCCCCACCTCCCTGCTGCCCCGCCGCCAAGCCCTGCCCTCACTCTGCCCCCAGTCCATTCCCCAGAACACACAGCGTGGGCGTGCCTCTGGCTGGGCAGCGGGGGGGGGGGGGGGGGGGGGCGCGGAACTTGCGTGCTCCCAGTGGGCCTGTCCTGCCTCTGTCCAGGCAGGAGTGTGGCCGCCAGACCCCTCACCGGGCTGCAGGGAGGGTCAGAGTTCGTGGGCACTGATGTGCTTCCCAGAGGCAGGTCCTGGTGAGGTCAGAGCCCATGGAAGCCACTTCCAACTGATGGGGAGCCAACACACGGCCCCAAACCCCTGGCCACGTGAGCGGCGCTGAGCAACAGCCCCAGAGAAATCCCCATAGGTGCTGCCCACCGTAGCAAAGCCCTTGCCGAGTGACTCACCGAGAGATTACCTTGATGGTGGGCAGACCCTAACCATGATCACAGTGTCCTTGGACGGAGGCAGACACTGGAGCGACGTGGCCACCAGCTGGGAGATGCTAGGAGCCCCAGGGACTGGAAGGAGCCTCCCCTGGAGCCTCTGGAGGCAGCGCGGCCCTGCCCACACCTTGATTTGGGGCTTCTGGCCTCCAGACTATGAGAGGGTAAATGTCTGTTTGCTTAAAGCCACCAGGTTTGTGGTCCTTTGTTATAGAGACAACTGGAAGCTAACATTCCATGTAAGTCAATGGGAAAGTATGACTTTGCAACAATGAGCAATAATGCCATTTATGCCTTTATACACACACTTCCCTTGTTGCAGCCAACAGTACCCCTCTCCCAGGTTCTGCACCCGCCTCACCGCAGCCTGTAGCTCAGCCCCACCAAATCCGACAGGGATGCTCCTAGCACAGTTTTGCTTGTGTTGCTCCTAGAGTCTTTAGGCTCCCTATTGCCCTCAGGCCAACAACACGTCTCCAAAGTGCATTATACGGTGTGTGATCTCATCCCAGTTTACTTCTCTAGCTCAGGCTCTGCTACCCGCTCCTTCCTGCCTTCCCTCCTCCAGCTAGCAGGAGCCTCTGTTAATGTCACAGACATGTCATCTCTCCCACTGTGTGATTAAGACGGTGAGGCCTGGCATGGTGCCTGGCGTGCAGGGGCTGGGGGGGAAAGCGGAAGGCACTGGGCCTGCTTTGGCCGCGAGCCAGGCAGGTGCCTATGGGCTCCTCTTTTCTTCTCTATAAAATGTCACTTGGATCTGAAATTGGCCTTTTGTGAGTCTACAATATTCAAACCGTCTCAGAACACAAAAAATACAGGCCCGGAAAACGGGAAGGTTTTGGCTCGACATCCAGATTAGCTATTATACGGATTTGGACCCACCCACTGCTCCAAAGCCCACAGCCCCACACGGGAGCACCTCCTTCATAGCACAAGGGATCGGAGCGGGGAGACGGCTGAGCAGTAGGGACGGCAGTAGGGTGGGCATGGGGGTTGGAGACTGCGCGTGGGGCGCCTGGGGGGTTAACGTTTCTGTGGCTTTTCCCACAGTGACAAGTAGCACAGGAAACATCCCATCTGTGAGAGCATGTCCCCCAAACCCAGCCCAGTGCCCACATACAGCAGGAGCACAATGAATGCACGGTGAATAGATACGCATGCCCAGTGCTTTCCAGAGAGGGGCTCGCAGAGCTGTGCCGGCAGCGTGCCCACAATTCCCAACATCCCCCTGAGTCGGGGCCCAGGCGGCGCTGGGAATGAACCACCATGGCCCCTGAGGCCGCCGCACCCCTCTACTGTGTGGTGCGGGCCCACAAGCTTGGCCAAGTGTGTCTTTCCGGCCCTTCTCTCTGGCGCTGGTTTGGGACGTGCCGACAGGTTCGTGCTGTCCTCAGAGGTGACATGGGCAGAAAGGGGCTCTGGAAGGCCTGACAACGGTCTGGTGTGTTTGTTGAAGCTGTGTCTCCTTGAGCCTCCAGACGGTTGAAAAGGGGCGACTGCGCAAGCAGTGCCCTCCCGCTGTTTATGACAGAGCGCCTTCCCCTCGGGTTTGGAAAAGGAGGGTCTTCCTTTTCAAATGGGAACACTGGGGCAACACGTGGCCTCCCGAGCATTCATTCCCGAGCACGTGTGCGGCGCATCCCGTGTGCAGAGGTTGCTGGTGCCCCAAGGTCACGGGGTAAGCAGGATGATTCCTGCACTGGGGAGCTTAGGTGGACACCAGTGCTTGCTAACTGTGATACACAGAGGAGCCCCCCAGGGGTCTTTTTGAAGCAGATTCTCATGCAGCTGGTCTGAGCAGGGTGAGGGTGTGCATTTCCAACAGGGTCCCAGGGGATGCTGAGGCTGCCGGCCCGCGGACCAGCCGTGCTGACAACCTCTGGGGGCTTGCTCGAGACGAAAATTCTGGGGCCCCACCCAGGACTCCTGAAGCAGGAGCTCGGAGGGCAGGGCCCCCGGATCCTCCTGCGGATTCTGAAGCTCTAGCAAGTTTGAGCATCACCGGGTCTAGACTGCGTTTGGTCCAGGAGCGCCTCTTCCGTCTCCCTTGCACACGATGACGTCGTTAAACAAGAATGTACGTCCTGCTGAGTCAGTGTGAGCCTCAGAACCCTTCTCAGCACAGCAACCCTGCCCCCTCCCACCCCGGGGGCCGGCACTCGGGATGACATCCCGGGTCTACACCAGGCAGACAGCAGACCTCCACCACCCGCGATACGACAGATACGACGGTGACGGGACGCACAGAGTGACACGGGAGCTCCGTGGTGGGGGAGGTGTCACAGAAGGGGTGGACACTGGGAGGATGAGTAGGAGCCCCCAGGCCAGGACGGGACGGCGCTCCAGGGAGGATCAACAGCAGGGTTTGCTTGGAAACAGGGAGCATGAATCAGCTCAGGGCCAGACCAGATTCCCAAGGGGGACGGGGTCACGGAAGGAGGCATGGTGAGCCCGGGAGCCAGAGGCCTGTGTGAGCAAGACCGGCACACAGGGCGGATGCTGTAGCCCCTGCAGGAGGGTCAGAGAGGCGGGCGTCCCAGCGCCACCCCCCCCTCCCCCCCCCACCCCCGCCCAGCCTGCCAGGGCCCTCCCCTAGACCCTGCCGGGAAGAAAGGGCCAGGCAGTGGCGTGGGGTGGGGGGGGGAGGAAGGATCCATCACGGGATTCGAGACCCTCCAAGATAAACATACAGAGAAACTGAAAAAGTTGGGGCCTATCGTATTAGCCATGGGAAAAACACAGCATTAGGCACTGCATTTTAATAAAGCGTTCTGTCTGTTTTTGATTTCACAGATGTAAGAAAATGCAGGCAATCTGGCATTAAGTTGGACTACTTCAGACTGTTTCTATAAACCACATTTGGGATTCTCTCAGCATTTCTGAGATTCAATTTACAGAGACTTCTCCGAGTCCAAAAACCCCTAAATAAACTCTGGGGGGACAGTGTTGTTGGGTCCTGGGTGGGTAACACATTACTGCGGAGATCATCCTCCAAGAGAGTGAGGCGGGCTGCCCTTCGCTATTTGAATGGGCATAATCCAGCATCGTTCTAATTATAGTGACGCTGCATTGAGGAGACGGTGGGGGGGGGGGTAGGTTTCCTTCCTGCATTCACGACAATCTGCGTTTTTATCAAAGAGAATGTGGCTATTAATAGAACGTGTGTGTTCTCAGGTTGGACACACATCTGCAGTGGTGCATCAGGCCAGGCTCAGTGTCTCCCAAGGCCATGGGCACGGAGGGTGCTACGGGGCTTCCAGGGACTCTGGCAGGACCCAAGACGCTCTCAGCACGAGCCCACCTGGGCGTCCACACCCCCTCCATCTGCTCAGGGCTCACCAGCCAGGAGAGCTGGGCCCCTGGCGATCTCACGCAGGGACCTGCAGGCCAGACTCCCACGGGTTCCTGCCTCTGACTGGGGCACCTCGCACACCCCACCTCCCCCAGGAGCCCCCCGTCCCCACCCTGCCCTTCCCTGGGGCGTCTGTCCAGAGTCCAGTGCCCTGAGACAGTCTGTCTTGCAGCAGCTGCTCTGGGACTCATCCCGACTCAATCATGGGCTGCTTCCTGAGTCCTTTGGCCGGCGGTGTCCCCCAGCCCAACCAGAGCCTTGGAACCAGAGCCCTCCCAGGGAGGGCTGTGTTTATTTTACTTTGCATACATTTTTCCAACACAAAGAGGCTCAAACACAGGGCCTGGCTGGCACATTCCAGGAGCAGAAGCAGCGCGTGCCACCGAGCTATCTTCTGCGAGGGGAAGTGGGACCCCTGCCACCCTTGGAGGGGGGACCGTGGCTGGCACTTATGATTCAGGGCTCTCTTCTGGCTCTTCATCCCAGCTGGTCTCTGGGAGAAAAGGCGACCAGCAAGCCCCAGCTAAATGCTTCGTGCGGAGCCTGGGCCAAAAACAACCCTCCAGCATATGCTAGGAGTCTGGCTCACCTTCCCCCAAACACATCACGGGGTGGGAGCCTGCGGAGGTTGGGGGGAGCCAGCCCAGATCCTCCACAGTCACTGCCTCCGACCAGCTGGGGAGGAGCACCTCGTTTCCAGAGGCTTCTGGTTAAGGGGATGTTCTCCCATTATTAGCCAGTTTGCAAGGAGAGGGGAAAAAAGGCCAACTTCGGATATCCATCAGCAGGACCCCATCCAGATCCCCTGAGAAATCCAGCGTCCCACTGGAGAAAGATACCCTTGAATGTGGAGACCTGGGGTCAGGAGCTCGACCCAAAAGGATGGTCACAGGGCCAGCCCGCACCCGCTTCTGGCACCCCTGGAATCTAGAATACAATAATGAGTATACAGTAACAATAAGGAACAACATCCAGTGTTGGTGGGTGAGGTCTAATTCCAGAGTTCTGGATATTTCCATTGTTCCACCCAGACTAGCATGTGTGAGTGTGTGTGTGCACGTGTGTGTAAGACAGTGTGCAAGTGTTTTTGTGTGTGCTGTGAGTGTACATTTATATGTGAGTTCATGCATGCGTCTATGTGCGTGCATGCATACATGTGTGGGTGCAACTGTGTGCACGTGCGTGTGTGCATGCATGCATCTGTGTGAACGTGTGTGCATGCATCTCTGTGTGTGTGCATGCATCTGTGTGTGTGCATGCATCTGTGTGTGTGCATGCATGCATCTGTGTGCATGTGTGTGTGTGCGTGCATCTGTGTGCATGTGCATGTGTGCATGCATCTATGTGTGCATGCGTGTGTGCTGCATGTGCACGCATCTGTGTGTTCACGTGCATGTGCACACATGCGTATCAGTACAAGCCCAGCCTGAGGCAGGCCGGAGCCACGGGCCAGCGAGAGGCAGTGTCCTCTGAATAAACCCATCAGCAGCACGTGCTCAATTGACAAGAGTATGGGAGTTGCACCTCTGAGATCTCAAGTGACTCCAGCACCTTCCAGCACACTCGTGACATAATAGCTCGTGAATGCAGTCCCCGCCGTCCTGGTGTAGCAGGTCTGCTCTTCTGCAAGCTTCAGAGGTGAGCACAGCCTGAGACGGAGGCTCTCGGGCCGGCAGGCACAGGCACCACTGCCGCTCCGTAGCGAGGGGAGAGAAAACAGACCCAACGCCAGGAGCAGAGGAAACTGAGACCAAGCAGCCAAGAAAAATGGCCTTTTTCTTTCCAGTCTCTTGCTAAAAAAGCTTTCTCCTTGGCTGCGTCTTTGGGGACATGGCAGAAAGAATACGTTCAAGAGCTGGTTCCTCCCACTTTCCGCAGGGTTTTCCAGCGGGAGGCGGACCGCAGCACTGCTGCTAAGCAGTCAACGGCACCCTGCCCCTGCGAGATGGGGTGCCAGGCCGGGGTCGCGCAGGGCTGCAGACCACCCAGAATGCCCGGAGCACCCAGGACGGGGGCAGCCTTCTGTCACACGGAGCCGTGTCCAGGACACAGTGTCAGTCCGGGTGCCGTGCGGCGTCCCCTCGGGTGGGCAGCACGGACTGCCCCAGCATGAGGGTCCCCCCCCGCCTCGCCTGCACAGGGGCCGGGCACCTGCATGCTGACCTGCAGCTTCTGTCGGTGGGGGCTCCACTCAGACACTGGCGTGCTCGAGGCCACTCTCCCGGTCATCCACTCTTTGGGGGCCAATCACCGCGCATCAGGCCCGGCGACTTCTTCTACCCAGCCCATCCCCCGCCTTCCCTTATCACTGCACCTGGGACATACGACAAGGCAGGCCTGCCTCCCATCACGTCACCCTGGCGAGGGGCTCCTGCGGAGTCTGCAGGGTGTGCCTCTCATTTCTACTCCGAGCACGGTGGCCACATAACATGGGCCACAGAATGTCTCGTCTGTTTGACTTGTAGAGATTTGTTTGATGGCCCAGAATATGGTCTGTGTTGCTGAATGTTCCATGTCCACTTGTAAGAAATGTGCATTCTGCTGATGGGGAGGGCTGTCCTGTGAACGTCCGCTAGGTCCGCTTGGACGGGGCTGTGATGGGACTCAGCTCCTCTCGGGCTCCCTGCTCCGCAGCTGGTGGAGACGGGTTTCCAGGGGCCTCCACTGCCAGTTTCCCGAGCGGGGCGAGCACATGAACCACGGCCATGTCCTCCTGCAGAGTGACACTCCATCAAGAGGTGCCCGCTGCCTCCCTGGCGATGCCCCTGTCTGGTGTCCACTTCACAGGAGGTGTTCTCGTGCTGCAGCTTTTTCTGCCCTCTTTCAATCCACCTATGTTTTTATGTTTAAAATGGGCTTTTTTTTTTTATAGCACAGATTGGGTTTTATTTTCTTTCCTGCTCTTACAATTTCTATCTTTCGTCCTGGGTCCACTGAGGACAGGTGGATGCTGATGAAAGCTCACCTCACGGGCCACTCTTTGGTGGCAGACAGACGGTCCTCCTGAGGGCAAGATGGTGGTGCTCCTGCTGCAGAGCGGTGTCCTCGGGAAGGGATGGCCAGCGGTCTGGGCGGGTGTCCACAGGACACAGCCCCTTCATCCCAGACCCTCTGGTGCTTGCAAGGTGCCCAGCCACCACCCCACGGCCCCCCCCCGGGGCCCCCTCTACCAGAGCTCCCCCCAAACCTTCCCACCTGTCCTACACCTGTCCTCCCTGCACGGACAGGGCCCACCCCTCCCATCTCCGGTTCTGCATCGGCGGCACAGGGGTGGGCAGCAGGGTCTCCGTGGCTTGGCCACTGGAACGAGGACTGGAAAGTCACAAAGCTCCCAGGAGAGCCGATAAGACTGCCTGGGCCTGCCACAGGCTGGGGAGCTCACAGAAGTCGGGGCCACCTCTGCCAGAAGAGCACCAGTGGCAGCTCCCATGGAGAGAACTGGGTGCGGCCACTTCCCGTCGTGACACAAGAAAGGCCCCTAGGCCCCACGGGGCGGAGGAGGGGGCGGGTCGGCCTGAGGAGCTGCCAGGGGGGTTCCCTGGCGCGTCCCCACGGTTGCCCTGGGGACGCTTGGCACCAGGATGGAGAGCTGATACCCTGTCCCCATTTGGCATAACCGTAGAGCACGCTGCTCCCCACAGAACCAGCGTTCCGATTCCAACGGACTCACGTGGCAAGAAAAACAAGCCGGGCTTGCCAGAGGCAAGCAGGGCTGGGAGCAGGGAGAGAACAGGAGGGACGCAGGAAATCCCACAGGTTCCTAAACACTGGCCCCTCTGCCCCTCAGTAAATAGTGTTTTAATTTGTGGTGGTTAATCCAGAGCTTCATTTGAGTCCTGGAAGTTGGGCACATAGTACATGTAGTTTGGCAAAGGAGTCCAGCTTCGCCCCCCCCTCCCCGCTCCCCCTCCCCCTGCTGCCCCCGGCACCCCTCCTTTCATCCAGATGAGGGAAGGGATAAATTCCTCCGGAAATGTTTCTGCTCCAATAAAGCATTATCACCTGTCAGTCACCAGAGAAGTGCCTGGGAGCCTCTCCTGTGCTCGGGGGGTTTCTCTGGCCTTGGAAAAGCCCCCATGGCCCAGGCGCCGAAGCCACACCAGCAGAGGCGCACGCAGGCGGGCTGGGCCCCCGGCTCACTGAGGCTCTCGGGGGGTGCGTGCGCGGCCGTCACTTGGTCGTCCACGGGTCACATGCGTGTTTCATGTAACATCTGGTCTGGATTTAACTGTCTTTTTTCAAAGCTGCCTTTTACCCAAACTTGCTACAAAAGCAGATGAGTAAGCGAGAGATGATGTGCCGGTCGTTTGGGTCTGGATAGATGATCAGGCTGCCTTTGGCCTGACAGGTCGCAGAACTACCCACTCAGAAGCCGCTGAGGGACACAGACTCAGCGGGCACGGGGAAAGACACCCCAGCCGAACGTGGCCCTCCACTATTGAGCTCCGAGGTCAAAACCTCTTGGAGCAGGACCTGCTCTGTTCTTCCGTGGGACAGGGGGTGGCGTGAACAGTTTCTGCGCTGGCTCGGGGGCCTCTGCCTCTGCCCCCCACGTTTTGTTGGAGGGGACTCTGGCAGTGTCTGGGGGGCACCTCCAAACCTCGATGGAAGGTCATGGGGTCCCCAGCCAGCTCCCTCGGTGGTCTGGGTCCTCCAGAGAGAAACACCAGCAACGTCAGTTCACACAGGTGTCTCCAAAGACAAACGCACCCCAGGGTGAAGCACGTGGGGCCCTGCAGAGGACGTTTGTGGGCTGAGCGTGACAAGCATCTCTGCAGCCTGATGCAACTGGTACGAGGCGCCAGATGGGTCCCAGCCTATGGGCACTGACCCGCTCGCTTGCCCAGAGTAGGGCAGGCCACGGGGGGCATGGGAAGCAGGTGCTGCTTTAATAGGTAGGAAAGCCCGTGTTCAAATCCTAGCCTCGTTTCTCACTAGCTGACTTGGTCTTGGAGAAGCCTCCTGCCCTCTTTGAAATTAACTCCCTTGTGGTCAGAAAACACACTTTGTATGGTTTTAATCTTAAATGTATTGGGACCTGTTTTATGGTCCAGAATATGGTCCATCTGGATGAAGGTTCCATGTGCGTTCTGCCGTGGGCTGGAAATTTCCATGGATGCCAACTGGGTTCAGCCAACTGAGCCATTTTTCGAGTCTTCTGTGTCATCGCTGATTTCTGTCGACTTGCTCTATAGCTGCTGGGACTGGGCTGCCATGTCGGCTTTGCGGGGCTACCGCCAAACACTCAGCTAGCTGCGGCCGCGAAGGGGCTCTACAGACGTCATCAAGTCCCTACGCAGCTGGCCCTAAGGAAGGTGGAGGATCCTGTGTGGTGGCCCACCTGCCTCAGAGGACCCTGCAAGCCGGCTGAGGCTTCTCCAAGGAGAGAGGAACGTCTTCCTATGAGCAGCAGTGCTGGCCATGCCCATGCCCACACCAGTGCCTCCAAGCTTGCTTCTCCGGCTGCGCAAAGGACAGGCTGCAAACATGCACGTCTCCGTGTCCCCCAGCGCTGGCGGCTTTGCTGCACATATTTGAAGCTGTTATTAAGGACACACACTGAGCATTTGTGTCTTGTGGATGAACTGCCCCTTTATCCCCAAAATCAACTTCGTTATCCCTGGAAAAATGCCTTGATATGAAATCTACTTCAGCACTAATACAGCCCCGCCAGCCTCGGATTGATTAGCGTCAGGGGTATGTCTTTCCCAACCACCCACGTTCCGCCCACGTGTGCCTTTCTGTGGACGCTGCAGGTCCTGCAGGGAGCGCTCCCGGGGGGCTCCCCCTTCGCCCTGCCCCGTGGTCTATCTTAGCTCTGAGGCTTAGACAGTTTATGCTAATGTCCTTACTAGTATGGGTGGGTTTACACCCCTCCCCCTGTGATCTGGTTTCTCTCTGCCTGTCTGTTCCTTATTTTCTTCTTCCCATTGTCATGGCTTCTTTTGATTAATTGAGGGACTTGTTTTAACGATTCTCCTTTACCCCCACCATGGGGATAGCGTATTAGCTATACCTTCATGTTTTATTTTTTACTGGATGTTCTGGAGGCCACAGTGTACAGGCCTATACAGACTCATCACCTCCACCTCCATGTCGCACATGGCGTGAGAACGCCATACTCCCGTGCTCCCTCCCATCCCCTGTGCTGTTACCATCAGAGATCCTACCTCCGCGCAGAATATAAACCCCAAAAATGCACTGTTGTTATTTTTGCTTTGAACAGTGAATTGTCACTTCAAGGATATAAAAATGAGAAAAGTGCATTTTGCACTTATCTGAGCAGTCCCTGTGTGTGGCGCTCTTCACCGCTCTGTGTGGATCTACATTTCCGTCTGGGGTCGGTCCGCTGCTGGAGGGAGCACCTCCCATAGTTCTTACAGGGCAGGTTTGCTGACAAGGAATTCTAGCAGGTTTTGTTTGAACAGTTTTCATTTTATCTCCCATTCTGAGTCACATTTTCACGGGGTCACAAAATCCATGTTGACCGTTTCCCCCACTTCTAGCACATTACAGACACCTCCCCATCGCTTCCTGGGTGGCATGGTTCCTGGCAGGAGTTGGCTGTCCCTCATAGCGCCGCTCTGTCCACAGCACTGTTTTCCTCGGGCGGCTTCTGAGACTTGTCTTTATCAGCATTTTGTTTATAATGTGCCTTCATGTGGCGTTCTCAATGTTCACTCTACACAGGGTTGATTTCGCTCATTGTCTCTGTGGGTTTATGGTTCCCAGCAAATTCAGAAAACTTTTGGTCATAATTTTTTCAGAACATTTTCTGTCCCTGCCTCTCTCTCTCCTCCTTCCAGAACCCCAGTTACACAAGGGCTGGACGACTGGCTGTCATCTCACAGGGCACCGGGCCTCTGCTATTTTGTTCTTCAGTCTTTTTTCTCTCTGGTTTGACGTGAATCATTTTTACAGCCTCTAACTCAGTCATCTTTAATTCCATGGTGTTTATCTGCTGTGAATTCCATCCAGCATACTTTTCATTTTGAATATTAAATTTTCATCTCTTAAAGTTTTTTTGTGACTTTTTTATATTTTTCATTTCTCTTACTATGTATTCTTCTGCCTTCCTGGACATGTGGGGCTATATTTCCAATAGCCATTTTAACATCCTTGTCTGTTAATTCATCATCTCTGCCTCTTCTGGGTCTCCTCCTGTTGATTTGTTTTCTCCCTGGCTATGGGTCTTGACTTTCTGCTTTTTTTCATCCCTGGTTATTTTTGACCAAATGCCAGACATTGTGAATGTACGCTGTTGCTTTCTGGGTTTTGTTGTGCTCCTTTAAAGAGTGTTAGAGTCTACCCTGGGGTGCAGTTCGGTTATTCGGAATTAGTCAGATCCTCCTGAGGCTTGCTTTCAATTGTTGTTATGGAGGGTCCAGAACAGACTTCAGTGAAAGCTGACTCACCACCGTTACTCGGTGAGTACTCTTCCAAGATTCCACTCAATGCCGGTGTATTCTAAGGTCTCCCGCCTCCACCTGCTATAAACACAAACTAGCCCAGCCCCGTGGGAGCTCCCAGGATTGTCCTGCCTGTTCCTGCAGGCAGCTCCCTCACACACATGCACGTCAGCACCTGGCACAACCCTTCGGGGCTGCTCTGCAGGTCCCCAGTCCTCTGCCTTCAGCTCTTGCTCATGTGGCTACTCCACACTGGCCAGAATCAGATGTCCCCAAACCAGGACAATTTTCAGATGAGTTTTTTGGTCTAATGTCAAGTTGATAATTTTTTATTTCCACATTTTAAATAAAAATCCTAAAAATCCATTACCCTCTACTAACATTATCATTTCATCAAATAATGTAAAGGACATAATCTCAGGATAAAGGGCATTCCTCCCCCAGGTAGGACAGCTGTGGACCTTATATACTGATTTATAAACTCTCTGCAACTTCCTTATTTAGCCACAGACCATGAACATGTTTCACAGGCTGACATTTGAGGACAATATTAATTAGTGATGATGGAGATACTGTGTCTGGCGACAGGGGCTAGGGATACTGGTGTTACTATTGGATATGTGCGTCTGAAGCAGACATCATGAGCCCAGCAGAAGTAACAGCAGGTCTCCTGCCTTGGGGACTGCTGGGTGTGCAGGTGGGTGCAGGCTGGGGTGGCACAGCTTGTCACTGAGCTCCTAGGACTGTGGTCTCCAACACATACTCCAAGCACCTCCACACGCCCCCAGGTAAGCACTTTATAGCAATATCATTCTGAATGCACAAACTGACCCTAACAGGTGGCAGGTGGGCCCACCACCCTGACAGGTGAAGCCAGGGCTGGAGTCCAGGTCTGCTCAGCAGCAGGTCAGTCTGTTTCCCACTGTTTGAGGGCTTCCCAAACACCAACCGTTCACGCGCCACTCTCATGACATGCGCCAAGTCCCCGTGATAACCACCTCATTACTCCCTGAGTTTGTTTCCTTAAAATCGACACATTTCTGAAATATGTAAATTGATCTTAAAAAGAAATTTATGTCACTACTACCAATGGGAAATAAGTATCATTTGCTTTTAAAAAAATATCAGGGAATCCATGAAAATAAAATACAGTGAAAACAATACGTTATTAGTAAATTCCAGCTAGATACTCTTGCTCTACTGTGGCTTCCTCTTTCTGCATGAAAAGGAGAGAATAGCAATTCTTTGAGAGGTATTAAAGTTACAGTAATATCCAACTGAGATTCCCTTAGATATAACTGGAAATTTTGGAAAAGATGCTATAGCTTCTGGTTAAATTTGGCTGACTGAATGCCTGTCATTTTTCTCTGCCCGTGAGCAAAACCAAAATGAGAGCAAAGGAACAGAAGATGCAGAGCCAACAGCACAAGACAGAGCTGGGAGGTAGGTGCCCTCAGATGAAAGGTAACGGCGTGGCAGGGAGGTGGCGGAGGGCCCGCGTGACCGAGAGTGATACCGATGAACCTGCAGCTTTAGTGCGCACAGAGCGGGTAGGCCTGCTGGGAAAGCACTGATTCCCCACAGCAGCACAGCGAGTGAAGGGCCCAGGAATCCCAAAATGTGGGAGCATGGGGTAGAGTGGAAAACCAGCCTGCTAAGTCCCTTTCCTTCCCACCTCAGAGCAGCCAAGACCATTCTTTTTCCAGCCTGGCACGGGTAAGGGCTTGTTCCGCTCGGGGGGATCCAAAGCACAATGCAAGGTGAGGGCCAGCTGCCTCAATCCATGCTCCAAGACCTGCACCCTCTCTCTTCCAGTCCCTGCTGGGGTCCGGGGCCCGGCTAACACTCTTCCTCTCCCTCAGCTGGAACTGGGGGGCCCTACTCCAGGAACCCCAGGAGTAAGGACCATGGACGCTGACATTTGGGAGTTCTCTAATGAGACAGCAGGCTCCTGTATCCTTCCCTTCCTGAGAAGCCCGTTGAAAAGTCCCAGTATGTTCACGTAGCCAGTCTTAATATTTTCTTCCCACACCCCAGCGTGTCATACTATCTTACCCCTCTGCTCGAGAACAACCCAGGTAAACCCTGCCATGATTGGATGAATGTGACCTCCAGGGGCCACCTCCAGAGTCCTCAGTGATTTTCAGAGAAGTCATTTACCTCCTGACCCTGATCTTCGTCATGGGAGTCCTACAGCTCTTGGCCGTTACCAGCTTGTGGTCAATTCCTAAGGTCATTCCCAGTCTGTTTGCTCAACAAGTATTTATGCCCCGCCCTCAGTGTGTCAAGGATTGGGTGTCTGGACAAGCCGGGCACAAGCCAAGCGATCCCCGTGCCGCATGGGCTGATATCTGAGAGGCAGGACAGACTGTAACCACAAAAGGTGTACAGCCTGTCAGCTGGGGATGTGTGCCACGAAGAGTGCGGAGCAGGTAGGGGTGGTGGGGACAGCAGCTGAGCTCCTGAGAAGGAGGCCTTTGAGCCGAGCCGGTATGGGGGAGGGGGACAGGTCTGGGCAGGAGGGCAGCACGTGGGGGGGGGGGACAGGGGTGGGGGGCGAGGGACACAGGACCTCTCTGGACAGCAGACCGCAGGCCAGGGTGGGGGGACGGGGCAGACCCGTGTGTGAGCCATGGCAGCGGTCCAGGTGCGGGGGGGCCTCCACCCGAGTGCATGTGGTGCAGGCGGTGACAAGACTTTGGATCCATCCTCAAAATGGCGCCACAGGACCTGCTGAAGGGTGGACTGTGGGTGTGGTGGATGGGGGTGTCCTGGACGGTTCCGAGGCTCTTGGCCCCGGGAAGTGGAAGCGTGGGTTTGCCTGCAGCGCCCGGGGGGGAGGGGCCGGTGGGGGCAAGCGTGCGGCCCAGCGCTGGAGGCCGGGATAGGGGACAGTCTTCCAGAAGGAAGGGGCCGTCGTGCGTCCGCCCTCCTCGCTTCCCCTCAGAAGATGAAACAGACGCGCATGTGGGGGTGGGGGGCGCGGACCGTCACGTTCCGCAGCTGGAGTCCTCACATCCGTGTCGTTAGCGACCTCATCGTGACTGAGGGAGGGGGCGAGGAAGGAAGGGGGGATTCCCGCGTCCAGCGGCAGAAACAGCACGAGAGAGTGACCGCGGGGCTCTGGTGCGGCTCCCTGGGGCTTAGGACCAGGCAACTGTCAAGTGCTTTTCCACCCTTGACCCCGGCTCCGATCTTCACAGCCACCCCAGTGACCAGCTGCAGTAAATGAGGCAGAGGGAGGCAGAGGGACTGGCCCAGGGTCACACAGCACATCGGCAGCTCAGACTCGGACTCGACTCCCGGGTCTCAGCCCAGCATCCCCCCGCACCACACCTCAATAAACACCTTTTAACACCAACCGCGGAGCCCACAGAAGGATGCCCAACATGTGAGTCCTGCGAGATGCGCCAACCGAAACCCCTGGGAGGGACCACAGCACACCCCCCAGGGTGGCCAAGAGTCACTGACATGGACCGTGCACGATCGGGGCCTGTGGGGCACCAGAGCTCCTGCAGTCCCGGGTGGGGATGCCTCATGCTGCAGCCGTGAGTGCAGCCTCCAAATCCCCCAACACGGGGGGCTGGGGAGAGAGGGGCTCCCCAGGGCTCCGTGCTCCCCGTGCAGAACATGGCCTTCAGCAGTGAGCAGACAAGCCGGCGCGGCGTGTCTGCCTCGGGGAATACTGCTAGCAGTGAGGGGGAGCAAACCATCCAGACCCGTAGCGTCTGTCGGACGCGTCGTGGCGTGGGGAGGGACACACGCACAGAGGGTCCCATCCTGACGTTCCGGAAAAGGCAGCCCTGAGCGCCGGTGACAGAAGCCAGATGGGGGCTGCAGTGGCTGCTGGGGTCTGCATGGGGCGGTGAGGGGTGGCAGGGCCTAGCGGGGCTTGGGGGGGCATCCCGTGGGGTCTGCGGGTGCAGCGGGGGTCAAGCTGGGGTCTGGCAGGTGGGAAGGGACGGACTGCGGAGGGCAGGAGGGGTTTTTCTGTATGTTCACCGTGACGGTCATACCATCGTGTGCACATGGAAGGCGGATCCTACCAGAGACCACACCCCAGTAAACCGACTGAAGAGGAGGGCACAGCTGGACTAAGTCCGGCTCCTGCCGCAGACAGGTCAACAGCGTGCATGCCCTCCCGTCCCTCCCGTCCCTCCTCCCACAGGACGGCACTCTGCTCCCCCCCATGCTTCCCTGTCATGCTTCAGACCCGCCGAGGCCCTCCCCCACCGGCCGGGGACTCCCCCCGCCGTCCACGGGGCCCTGACCCCGCCGGTCTCTTCAGAAGGATGCACAGGTGCTCTGCCACCACGGTGCCCGGCCCTTTTTCAGTGCTTGTCACACAGCAGGTGTTCACTATGAGTGACTAAGAGAATGCATCAGAGATCAAACTAAGCTCCAGAGAAAAGACACAGACAAAATGACTTCTCTACTCCCCCTACTTCTTTGGCAAAAGAAAACAGAGTGTCAAAAAAAGACATGTGCAACAGACGGCAACACAGCCACACGCTGAGCCGTCCCAGACCCCCTCAGGAGCAAGTGACAGCATCCTACCTGTCACAGTGGTGGGGCCCCAGACTCCTGCTCAGAGCGTGGCGTTGGCCTGAAAAACATAGGGGAGAAAACAGTTAATAACCACGCCCAGAGTCTAGTCTTTCCCAACTGCCGGCTCTGCTCTGCCGAAAATCAGCAGAAAATGTTCAGCCAAGTTTGGTGCCCGCTCAAACGCCAGAGCTTCTGGGTTTCGGACCAAACGTCAGTCTTTTGAAGTTGAGGTTCTGGTAACACTTGGCTCAAACAACAGGGATGGGAAGAGGCTCATAAAAAGGATTTGAAAGGCTACCCGGGCGCCAATTAGCTCTTACAAAACTGTATTTTGATGAGCAAAGTGTAAATGAATCAGCTACACATGGCCCACAGTCCCCTGGAAATACCCATGGGCCTGACAATTACCGGGGCAGCAGGTGAGGCGGGGCGGGGGCACGGAGAGGGACCTGTGGGGCCAGACTGTATCACATATCTGCCAGATCCCGAATCCTGGGAGGGGGTAAATCGTTGAAGACATCTGGCTGACACAAAAACATGGCTGGATTCGTCCCTCCTCAAAGCGAATATTATTCTCGTTAAAACATAATCAGATCATCCATTGGGAGGAGCGTGTCACCGTGAAGAGCGGTGCAGAGACACTCAGAGGGTCACACAACGGCTGCCCGGTCAGCAGCCCGGCTAGTGCGGGCTCCCCCCGACAGCGGCCCAGGGCCAGGCTGGGGTCCCAGGCCTGCCTCCTCCGGACACTGCCTTCCCACAACCAGCGCCAAGGTTAATGGTGTGCATCACCGTGGAGAGGCTGTGGCGTCCAGCTGGGTCAGACAGCAAGGTCATGTCCCCCTGTGGGTATTGGGTAGATGTGGTGAGCACGCAGTCAGCCGGCTCTGAGTCAGGGGGGTTATTCTTCCTAAGCTGGGTGGGCCTCGTCCAACCAGTGGATGTCCTTACAAGTGAAAACTGAGTTTTCCCAGATGAGACACAATTCTGCCTCATGATCGTAACAGACTTCTTGCCAGAGGTCCCAGCCTGTGGACCTGCCCTACGGATTTCAGACGTGCCAGCCCCACAATCCTTCAAATAAAAATAGATCTCTCTCTCTCTCTCTCTGCAGGCAGATAGACAGATGGGTATCGGTAGATGATAAAAAGAAAGAGGTGTTAAGTACGTAGACAGCAAGAGAGAGATGGTAGGTAGATACATGGAGAGATGACAGACAGACAAGCGGCAGATCAACAGAGGTAGGGCGCCTGGGTGGCTCAGTTGGTTGAGCGACTGCCTTCGGCTCAGGTCATGATCCTGGAGTCCCGGGATCGAGTCCCGCATCCGGCTCCCTGCTCGGCGGGGAGTCTGCTTCTCCCTCTGACCCTCTTCCCTCTCGAGCTCTCTGTCTCTCATTCTCTCTCTCTCAAATAAATAAATAAAATTAAAAAAAAAAATAGAGGTAGATGATGGTAGACTCCCTATCAGTTCCGTTTCGCTGGAGAACCCCCGCTCACACACCAAGAAAGCAAAGATCTGTCAGTCCCCCAACGCCAGCCCTTGAAAGCCCCTCACCCAGGTGCTAAAAATGCCGACTCTCATTTATATGAAATTTTGGAACAGGCGAAACTAATCTATGATGAAAATATCAGGGCGGTGGTTAACTTGAGGGATGGGGGGCCTCGAAGGGTGGGGGGCCGGGACCGACTAGGAAGTGGGGGGGACTATCTGGGGTGAGGGAAAGTTCGGTGTCTTGCTAAGGGGTGGCTTTACGTGTGTTTGCTTTTCTTGAACCTCAGCAAATGGTACACCTAAGCTGTGTGCATTTCATGGCATGGAAATTTTACTTGAAAACACAAATATTGAACTCCAGTTGATGAGATGTGAGCTCAAGTGTCCGTAAATGCTTTTTGAAATGCATACAAAAAAAAGGTTCACAGATGAACAGAGGGATGAAAGGCAGATGAACATCTGACGGCGTGCGTGTAGTTCACGTTCTTGGCAGAATCGGTTGTGGGCATGTGGGTGTTCACTGTAAAATTATCTTAACCTTCCTGTGTGTTTACTTTTTCACAATAAAATGCTGGGAAAGAGAACACACGCAGGCCGTGGGCCCAGCGCATCTGCTCTGGACCCTGACTGTGCCACAGACCAGCTGTGGCATGCGGGTCAGCTTCCCCTCCTCTTTGTGCCTCAGTTCCCCCAACCAAAAATGGCGAGCAGCGACATGCATCTTCCAGAGCCGCACGAGGACTAGAGCTCACACGCGCGGAGCACTGGGACCAGCCCTGGCACGCGGCAGCACGTGTGGTTCCCTGCAGCCATTTCCCCACCAAACGCTAGGAATCTGGCCGAGATTTGGCTCGGTGAGACATCTCGAAGCCTGAACCTTCTGCAGCGTCTAACACTGGACTCCCGAATAAGCCCCTCACTGACATAAACAGGAGAGGGAAGCAGACCAACCCTGGCAGCAACACCCTCAGTCAATTACCTTCAGTGCGCATCAGGGAACACCAGGTAGGAGGCTGGTAGGGACCAGGGTGAGCAAGACAAGCCATGGTCACCTGGGGGCAGTGTGAGCCAAGGGCTGGGAGAACCCAGGGCAGGCAGAGGTGTGTCAATATGGAGAGGCGATGGGCGGCCTCTTGGGGGAGTGCTTCAGCCTGGGCAGGATTTCTGTAGCTGGCCACGGTCCCAGATTGCTCTGTGACACAAGGTCCTGGTCCATTGTTGGTTTTACCCTCCCTCAGGACCATAGATACAGTGGATCCCATTTACCAGCCACCTGGAAACTACAGTTGGCGTAGAACACGATCCTGTCTCAATGAAAAGGCCCTGGCTAGTCCTGGCCTCCAATGCGCAAATGCACCATAAAATCAAAAAAGATTCTGCAGACCACCGTCTAGAAAAACCAAATCTAGCTTTTTCCCAGCAAGGGTTTGGAAGGTTTATACCAACTCAGTCCTGGTTTCTCACCCACTTACCCTGATGACCATGAACAGAGCCATGACACAGTGTAAAATGATCAAGCCAATAGGGTGATTATGTTGTAATAACCTAGGAGAATGTGCTTCCGGGTCAGAAAGAAAGAAAACTCACTTCCAAAGTATCCATGATGCTCTTATTAAAGGCTAAGTTTAATCCACTCACCATCTGTACATCTTCCTACTCATCCATCCACCCATCTACTCATTTATCCATCCATCCATCCATCCATCCACTGATTTATCCATCTATCTACCCACCTATCCATGCACCAACCCAACCATCCACTGACCCATCCATCCACCTACCCATCCATTCATCAACCATCCATCCATCCATCCTTCTACCTATCCATTAACCATCCATTCACTCATCCATCATCCATCCATCCACCCACCCATCATCCATCCATCTACCTACCCATTCACCTACCCACCCATCCATTCATCATCCATCCACTGATTTATCTATCCATCCATCCATCCATCCATCACCCATCCATTCACCCATCCATCATCCATCCACCACCCCCATCCATTCACCATCCATCCATCAATTCACCCATCATCCATTCATCCATCTACCTACCCATCCAACCACCATCCATCAATCCATCACCCATCCATCATCCATCCATTCACCCACCATCCATCCATCATCCATCCATCCACCCATCACCCATCTATCCATCATTCACCCCCATCCATCCTTTCATTCTTTCATCCATCCATCCATCCAGATATCCAATTTTAAAGAGCCCTATGTCACTATACCCTTGCTATATGCTGGGTTTATAAAGTTACAATATTTGGCTTTGAGTAGGCACTAAATATCTATTGGATAGCTGGATTAAGTAAATAATGAATACAAAAACAAGGAAGATAACATTTGTATTCTTAAGGAGCAAAGGAAACAAAAGGGAACAAGATAATTATGCCACAGATGAGATGTTGTATGTTATCATCAGGGTGACAGTGTAATTTATCAAACAAACCAAGACACTGCTGAGAGTAAAAGGGGGTGCTAAAAATAATTTTTAAAATATATACTTTTTGAAATATCTAATTATTGTCTGGCATTTTAATTTTCTTTATTGCTGGACCTATAACACAGTTCTATTTAAAATCTATTATCAACATAAATTATTGCAGGTCTATAACTGTGTATAGTAAAGCAAAACTTAACAAAATTCTTTGTATTGGTTATCTGGACATTTAAAAAAAACAAGTGGAGTAATCGTTTTTGATATACATTCACAAACTTTGTTTTTCAAGTGTATCTGGCTCTAACACTTTTTTCATTATTTATTAGTTTTAGTTTTTCATAAATTATCCTATACCTTCTTCACTGCTGCACTTTGTGATTGATGACTTCAAAACCGTGGACACCTCAACGAAGTCTGTGAACTGTGCTGTTTCGCCGAGATGCTGCTCTTGCTGGGGGTCTGCCCGTAAGCTCTGAGTGGAGGCGGCGAGGTGGGGACCTTCTCAAGTCCACCTTTCCCATGCTAGACATCTGGATATCTGGGTGGGTACTGCCCTTATTCCTATTCAGAGAACCTGTTCACGGAATATATTACGGGCCAAAACTCACCAACCACGTCATCTCGAGGGTTCTTCTGAATGTTTCACCAAATCCAAATGCTTCGAAGCCTTAGACGGTACCCACCACATTTCACTTGGACACAGAATATAGATACACCCAATTCTAAAATGTGGGCTTCGTCCGAAGATTCTTCCACAGTGGGATCCCGGCGCAGGCTCACCGAGCATTCCTCTGCTGCTCCCTTCCTTTACGGAAAAGCGTCTCGCACCTCCGGTGAGCACGCTTTCTCGGCACAACTTGACGCACCAAAGGCTCCACGGAACGGAAGACTTCTGGCACAACATTCGTCGAAAACGTGGACGTTGCTGGTAGATTTTAAATAAAATGCAACCAAAATTCAAAGGACTCACAAAACAATTCAACGTGACCCTGGGCGCCTTGTTTCCAGACTGACGTCGGGCCACACAGAGGCGCGGGCTGCAGTGCGGGTCTTTTTTGTTTTGTTCTTTGATTCAACGTCACCTTCAACACACGGTTGTGTGATCTAGTGACTCTGCTCCACAGAGATGCGTCCTGACCGCCTCAGCTTCTGTTGTGACTGGGAAGTCGCTGCTATGGATCCCATGCATTCTTCTGCCCCGCGGTGTCTCCACTCAGCAAAAATACTGTTCTTACCCTCATGTGTGTTCTGCTGACATTTAAATCAGTGTCACCACTGCAAAAATAAATCAATGTACCTTCGCTGTTGAACTTCTAAACCAGATCAACAAAAGCCCTTCTATTTCCCATGCTCCACACTGCCCCTGCCGGTTGGCGACCTGGGGGTTCCATGTGTCCCCTGTGCTCGGGGCGGGGGGGGACAGCACAGCGTCTGGGAACCAGAGGCTGACAGGGCAGCAGGCTCCACACCTTAAAAATAAACCTATCTTTAACATCCTTAAGTTCTAGCTGGATCCTCCAGGCCCGGGCCCGATGCCTGCTGTTTTTGTTTCAAAGGGAGATGAGTAAGCGTGAAGAAAACCCATTAATACCTGACTGAGTCTCGCTGCTGGTCACAACTGCGGTGTCAGAAAGAACAGAACCTGAGCCCTTTCAATGGGATTCGAGGCGTCCAGATGCTGCGCACAGAGAACCATCCACCCTGGATGTGGGATACACCAAGAGGGCACGCTTGGGGAAACTGAACGTCACCCAAGGTCACCCAAGCCACAGTGGGACCAGGACCCTCGACGATGCCTCCCGGCACCCTCCCCAACGGTCAGACAGGTGCCGGCTGAGACCAGAGGAGGCTGCTTATCTGTGAGGTTCGCCACTGAGCCTGTGCTGTGGACAGGGACATCCTGGCATCTTGGGACAACAGCCTGGCCCCCAGTGCTCATGACAAGGTGCGGAGCCCACCGGCCGCATGCTCGTGAGGACGAGAAAGCTCTTGCACAACAGGAAACATGGAACATCCCTGAGAATATGGCAAATAATTTTAAATTATAGGAAGAATGTTAAGATAAATATTTAGAGGTTTTGATGACATGCAGCTCTGTTTTGAAGGAAAACGAGAAGTCAGTAAACAGGCTCAACTGTTCTTTCCGCTTCCAGAAGCCAAGCTGGACTTGAGAATCCCATGGGGAGAAGCTGCTCTTCCCCAGCCCTCCCGCAGCCCCAGTGGTGACTCCACATCCATCCAGGCGGTCCCTCCTCATGCGAGAGCCACTCCGTTCGGCACCGGAGCGGAGAACTCAGGATCGATCAGCACGTCTGTCCTCCAGGAGCTCCCAGGACAGCGGTGGACAGCCCATGCCCCTTCCATGCACCAGGACGATGGGGGTGTCCAGCCTGAGGCTGCCCCAGCAGGCCAGGCACTGCCAGGCATGTGCAGGCATGCTGACCGCACCTGTGCCCTTGAGGAAACCGAGGACAGAGAGGGTAAGTGCCCAGCCCTTCACCGCCCTGGAAAGTAGGTGGCCCTCGGCACAGCCTCTGCACGGCAACCTCCCCCTCAGTTCCAGCGCACACTGGCCAAGGCAGTCTGGGGACCAAGGACCAGGCTGTCAGCTCTGGGGCCCTCCTCCCGCCAGGGCAGGGCAGGAGGGAGGCACAGCACCTGCAGGGACGGGGGGACAGACCAAGGGGCCTCCTGGCAGGACCAGATCCCAGGGATGGAGTTAGGCTGGTGGAGAGGTAGATGTCTTGTGAGGAAGAAGGAGCCGGTTGCCCCTCGAAGCAGGTGAGAGAGATGCCAGGGAAGTGCCTGCTGCCAAGGGAGGGACCAGAACGTGCAGGGAAGATGAGGTCCCGGGGGCTGGACCTCACACTGAGCAGCATTCAACAAGGCCGTGGGAGCCCCCACGGCGGCCAGCACTCTGCAGGGACCAGGCTGGGCAGCCCTTGCCCTTGTGTGGATGCACAGCCACATGCTGATGGAGGGGGACCAGGAGGCACTGATGCAGGGGCCAGAGGGGGTAACATGTCAGACGAGGGCGTGAGCCGGGAAGAGCGCCGTGCGGACTCTGGCCCAGGAGGGCTGCCCAGTGGGCGGACCTGGTTATCTCCTCACCAGCCCCACGTTGGGCAAAATCAGCCTCTGCCAGCAGCGCCCACCCACTGTGGCATTTTCAGTCCCCGAGAGGGTCTGCATGGTGTGGCCAAGCGGGGGTTTGAGGCCTGGGGAGGCAGCGGCCAGAGGGGGAGCCCCTGAGCAATGGGTGCTGCCCACCCCTGAGGGCACAGCCCCTGCTCCTGCTGGGAGCTGCGGGGGATGGGGGGATGGGGGGTAAGGCTCGGCGGCCCCGCGAGCCGCCGCTGCAGCCGAGGAATAACTCTGGGCAGGACACCGTCTGATGTTTTCCAAGGGATTTCGCACAGGAGGTCAGACGTGCGGCAAACAAGATTCCTGGAGCATGAGAAGCAGCAGAGTCTGGGTCCTCCCTGAGACCAGACACACCGGGTGCACGTGTGAGATGGCCTGGCGCCCACGCAGAGCCAGCAGGCAGCCCTGGGGGACTGGAGCTCCCCGGCCCAAGTCTGGGGGCAGTCTGTGGAATCCCGCGGAGAGCACGGAACGTCCTGGTGGAAGTAGTATGGGAACAACAGGCCTTCTGGAAACTGCCGGGAAAGCCCACGGCGGGGGAAGGTCCTCACTTCAGCCCCCAGCCAGCGGATCTTAGAAGCCTGGAGGATGGGCCAGCCCTGTGCAGGGAGGACATGCATCCTGCAGCTGCTCTTTGGGCAGAGGGGGCCCAGAGAGACTCCGGGGAGAAGCCGCCGTCCTGGAAACACTGTTGGGCCGTGTTTTCCCCAAGTCTTTGTTACTAAGGACATTTTGTTCCAAATCCCTACCCTCACCTGAGATCATCATCCCTCTCTGGGAAAAGACAGAGTCATTCTTTCCATCCCCACCGGCCAGGTTGGCGGTGCGCAGGCCAGGTCATGTTGGCATGGCAACGAATCAGCTGCGGGAGCAAAGTCCCCCTTCCCACCCCTCCCCGCCGCCTCAGCTCTGGGCCGCGCCCCTGCAGCAGTGCATCCTCTGGGGGGCTCCCTGCGTCCACACAGCCTCCCATGGCCCACGTGGCACCTGGTGCCCAGCTGTGTGTAGGAGCCGTCATGACAGCAGTATGAGGCAGGCATCCATCTTTATCCTGAATTTAGAATCTGACCCTCTGAACCCTCACAGGTATGGACAACTGACCTTGGACGAAGGTTCCATGACTGCTCACTGGGCAAAGGACCGTGCCCTCAGCAAGCAGTGCCCGCAGGGGTGGAACGGAGGCAGCCGCCATGTCTGGCGTTCCTCGGAAGGCGCCACGGGGTCACCGCGTGACCCAGTAGTTCTGCTCCCAGATGTCTGTGCATCCAATAGAAATGAAAACGTGTGTCCACACGACTTGCACACAAATGTTTGTGGCGGCATGATTCCTGCTAGCCAAATTACGAAAACAACCGAATGTCCACCATGCTAACGGATTAACCTGATGCGGACGTCCATGCCCTGGAGCAGCACCCTGCTCTGGAGAGGAATGACGCCCCAACACAGGCTACGACACAGAGGGGCCTTGGAATTGTCAAGCCAGGGGAAAGAAGCTGGTCGAAAAAGGCCGGTAGTGTGTGGTCCCATTTATAGGAAGTATAGACTGAGGCAGAGTCGTGGCTGCAGGGGCAGTGGGAGGGGAATGGGGGTGACCACTAATGGGTATGGGTTTCCTTTTGGGGTGATGAAAATGTTCTAAAATTGACCGTGGTGGTGATTTACAACTGTGAACATACTAACAGCTGTTGAATTGAACCTTTCAATAGGTGGACTGCACAGGAGGTGAATTTTATCTCAATAAAACTGTATTAAAAACACCTGGTCTGGGGCACCTGGGTGGCTCCGTCCATGGTTAAGCATCTGCCTTCAGCTCAGGTCATGATCCCGGGATCCTGGGATCAAGTCCCGCGCTGGACTCCCTGCTCAGCAGGAAGTCTTCTCCTCCCTCTCACCCACCCTCTCTGCTCTCCCTCTCTCTCTCTCAAATGAATAAAATCTTAAAAAAATAAAAATAAAAATAAAAACACCCGGTCTCAGGGCAGTACTCAATGGGCCATGACCCATGGAAAGGACTTGCACTCAGGCCCCACAGGGCGGGCTCTCTCCTACCTGCTCCATCGCCTCCCCTGGGCACACACTTCCCATGTGCATCCTCCCCAACCCGGATGCCCTTGTCACCAACAATCTAGCCCTGTGCCCTTCCAAGTGTGGCCGCTGAGCCAGCAGCATTGCCATCACCTGGGAGCTCATGAGTAATGCAGAGTCTCAGGCACAGCCCCCCCAACCCCGGACCTGCTGATCAGAATCTGCATTCTCACTGGGAGTCCATGCCTCTGTGAAAGCACTGGTTATGTCCCTCCCATCCTCATAAAACCGCCTAGAAGGACTCGTCAGCCCTTCCTTGTGTGGGGTGAGTCACTGTGGGAGTGAGAAGTCAGCACACCATGAGAAGACCTGGTTTCAAGTTTCATTCCTTCCTTCGTTCATTCCTTCAGCAAGCACTGATTAATCACCTACAACACAGCACACACTGTCCTAGGGACACGGAGATGGACAAAGGGAAACAGGAGCAGCCCTCAGGGCACTTACACAACGATGACCCTAACTGGCTCTTGCAAACGCAGGAAGCCAGCACATTGGTCCTTCTCAGTGAGCCCCACTCCTCAGTGGGTTGGGGTTGGAGCGCTATGAAGACCAGAGGTGAAAACACTCAGCACCAGCGACATATCACATGATTCTACACCAGCTTCTCCAAGCGTGTTTCTTAACAGAAGCCAAGAGGGAGTTTAGGGTCTCCATTACCTGAACGATCACTTTGGTTCTGGCTGCCGGCTTTTCATTACATTCCCAGGGGTGGCGGGTTGCGGCTTTGTCCCCCCATGATGGAAACAGAGCTGTGGAAGATGGTGGTGGACTGCCAAGTGTCCCAGAAAATAAAAGACAAGATTGAGTGTTTCAGCGTGGAGGGAACTGTGACACAGAGCCAGTCAGGGTTCTAGAAATGAAAATCCAGAACTTGATAGACTAGACCTAACTGAAGAAAGAATTAATGAACTGGAAGACAAATCAAACAGATGGAAACTATAATGATTTTGGCCATTCTAGTGAGTGTTATTGCATTTGTGGTTTACATTAATATTTCCCTGGTCACTAATGACCTTGGGTCCCTTTTCATGGTTACTGGCCATGTGGAGATCTTTATGAAGTGCCCATTAAAGCCTTTGCTCATTTAAAAAACTGGGTTGTCTGTTTTTAGGAATACTAAATTTTATCAGAGTTTAATAAGCCATAGATGCGTGTTTTAATTTAATGATAATGTGAAAGAACAACAACGATGTTTACACCTATGAAGCTAATAAAGTGGGATGTAAAGTAATAAAAGTATTCACTTTTCAAGGCAAGAAAGGAGAGAAAAAAACAACTGGAATAATGAGGATAAACAGAAATCACACCAGTAGCACAGGTGCATGGGGTGTTAGATGAGAGGCAAATGTGTTATCACACTAAATGTAAACAGACTAAAGACTCCAATTAAAAGACAAAGACAGCATCTCTTGTCAAAGGGAGAATGTAATTTTTCCCACACAGATGGCTCTCCCGCGAGCTGGTCTGTCGGTGCCCCTCCCGCCATCACGTAGCTGGGGATGCCCATCACTACCACCCACAGACTGCTGGTGTGCTAGCTGAGAGGTGGCTCATTCCGTGAGACAGATGCCCTTTCTGAAAGAATGGTTATCCAATCTACTTGTCACAACCCTCCAAGGAGTTGTGTTAAATCATACTGCCCCGTGGCAGCTCCCGTTACAGCCCTCCCACTGGTCCATCCTTGCTGCTGGAACTTGGGTGGGCGTCTCAAGCTCGGGGGCCACCTGGGGTTGAGTCTGGACACTTGCCAGTGTGTTTGAACCGTTTGTTTCACACACCCCACACCCAACCTCCCTGGTAACAGTCAGAACCTCATGGGGCTGTTGTACACATTCAATAAACAGATGCACATGCAGCCCAAGAGGAACGCACAGGATGCGGTGGCTCTTACTGCTACTGTGACATTTTACAACTGTTTTGTCGGCTGTTCTCCCGCACCCTCTGTGCCCTGCTCAGTTACCCCCAGCCCCCTGTCAAGGCTCAATTCAGAAGCTATCTCAGAAGCTGTCTCTGGGGACTCCCGTCCCGACCAACCCACCCCACCTCACATACCACACAGGCTTGGCTGCAAGGCTCACGGTGTGCAGATGCACCCCACACTGGAAACGAGAGATCCACCATGTCTTACGCTTCCTCCCTTGATTCAGTGCCAAGGACTTGCACCTGACACATGAGACTTTGGTTCTGTACTCTGTTCCACAGGAACTGGCGTGGTGTGTGTCGAGATGATACAAGGCGTAGAACGCGGGGAGCCAGCTGAGTGTGTGCCTGATGGAGGCTCTGGCGCAGATAGCTCTTGTGGTCCTACTGTGTATCGGACACCAAACAACCGTGGGAAATACAGGGATGAATACAACCGTCTTTCTGCACATATGTTCTTCCATTGTCTTTCTTGCAAAACAGTGGGGAATGGGCCGTCACGTGAGCGGGTCTCACGGGCAGTCTCTATCCTTCACAGCTAATGCATACTATGGGTTCGGCAACCTTTACATACAAATAACAGATAAAAGGATGGAGGAGAAAACCTTCCAAGGGCTAAGTCCAAAGTGTGCCTGTTAATAGCTTCTGACTGATGAGGCTCTGGGGAACCTCCAGGAGCTGCTCCGTCTGTGTGTTGTGTCTGACCTCAACTTTGGGAACACTAAGTTCAGAAATTATGGCTCTCCATGGTCTCTTCCATTTCCACACAGGCAGCAAGGGCGGTCCGGTCTGAGCACCATCCCCTGGTAAGTCTGCCGTGTGCCACAGCCACACTCTGGACACTGTGGACTGTGGCACCCTGCTGCGTGCACAGCCATACTGCCTGGGGCAGCCTTTGCTTGGGCTCCACTCTTGCTCCGTGATGGGAAAGGAGAGCTCACTGCAAATGCACATGTTCTCTCATCTTCCTCAGAGCAGGATGCCATGGCCCCTCCTGACACACGCTGGTGCCCAGCCCGGCTGGTGGCCGGACATGGTGGTGCAGGGGACGCTCCTGCAGACCCCCCTCTTTGACACAGAGCCCCCAGTTCTTCCCAACCGGGCCGGCTCACTGCTCTGCCGAGGGAAGAGTAAACCAAACCTGGGAAGGCATGCAACACCGGACCACCCACTGTGCACCCCTTAGCTGGAGCAGGCGGCCTTCCCATCACCACAACTCTGTCTGTCTCAGCATCAGAACTGCCAGTGAACTAACTAAATCCAGGAAGGGCCATGTCTGCCTGCTAGATTAACACAGAAGGAATGTTAATACACAACATCAGCAGAAGTGTAGACACCCATGCAACTGCATATCTAAACTGATGTGCCAAAACATATTCATTTATTTTTAAAGACTGATTTATCCAGTTGAGAGAGAGAGAGAGCGGGCATGAGTGAGGAGAGGGGTACAGGGAGAAGGAGAGAGAGAGTATCCCAAGCAGACTATGTGCTGAGCACTGAGCCCCATGTGGGGCCCAATCCCATGACCCTGAGATCATGACTTGAGCTGGACGTTCAACTGACTAAACCACCCAGGCGCCCATGTGCCAACATTTAAAAAGCACTTGGAAGGGCGGAGCAAGATGGTGGAGGAGTAGGAGACCTGGATTTCATCTGGTCTCAGGAATTCAGCTGAATAGGGATCAAACCATTCTGAACACCTACGAACTCAACAGGAGATCAAAGAAGAGAGTAGCAAGAACTCTCTGAACAGAGAAGTGACCACTTACTGGAAGGTAGGACGTGCGGAGAAGTGAATCCGAGGCGATATTCGGGAGGATAGACGGCGGGGGAGGGGGCCTCCGTCGGCCGCTTCTGGCAAGTGCTAGAGCCGCGGAGCACAAAACTGGAACTTTTAGAAGTCGGCTCCGCGGAGGGACGTTGCTCCAGTGGCTAAGCAGGGGGTGGAACCCTCGCGGGACAGTGTGGACTCAAGACCCTTGGGGTCACAGAAAGACCGGGGGCGCCTGAGTGCGGCAGAGCTCCCAGGGATCGGAGCGGGGAAGCCGGCTGCAGAGACGGAGCCGAGGCGTGGGCTCTCAGCTCGGGGTGGCCATAAACTGTGGTCCGCGGCCCACTTGGGCCACTGCGCCTCCAGTAAGGACCCAACAAGCAGCGGAGCCAGGGAGACTCCCCTTCCTCCCCGGGGAGGAGCGGCGCGGGAGCGCACCGCAGGGATCTGCTGGGTTTGGAGACTCCACACGGGGTCGGGTGCCAGAGATAGAAATGCTCGGTCACAGGCCGGGTGAGCACGGAGTGCGGCCGGAGACCGGGGACACGGGAGTGACTGCTTTTCTCTGGGGGCGCACTGAGGAGCGGGGCCCCGAGTTCTCGGCTCCTCCGGGCAGAGATTGGGAGGCCACCATTTTCACCCTGGTCCTCCAAAGCTGTACCGAGAGCTTGCAGGGAACAAAAGATCCTGAGAGCAAACCTGAGCAGCTTGCTTAGCCCGGACCGACAAGGGCGGGGCAATTCCGCCTCCGGCAAAGACATTTGGGAACCACGGCAACAGGCCCCTCCCCCAGAAGATCAGCCCGAACAGCCAGCAAGCCAAGACCAAGTTTACCGATCAAGGAGAACGGGAGAACTCCAGCGCTAGGGGAATACTGCACATAGAATTCATGGCTTTTTTTTACCATGATTCATTAGTTTTTCAAAGTTAATTTTTTTAACTGTTTTTTGTGGGGTTTTTTTTGAATTTTTCTTTTTCCCTTTTTCAACCAACATCTTAGCAATCCCTTTTTTAAAAAAACATTTTTTATTTTTCATTTTTAGAGTCATATTTTATCCCTTCATAGTAGTTACCCTTATTTTTGGCATATATATGTAAGTTCTTCTCTCTTTAAAATTTTGAGATACAGTTTCTTCTAACAGATCAAATTATACCCTAAATCACTAGTGTATGGCTTTGTTCTAGTCTCTGCCTGATCACAGTCTCTCCCTTTTTTTTTCTTTTCTTTTTTTTAATCTTCTTCCTTCTTCTTTCAAACAACTTCTTATCAATTCCGTTTATAAAACCTTTTATAATTTTCATCTTTACAGTCATCCTCCATCCCTTCATTGTATCAACCCTTATTTTGTACATATATAAGTCTTTCTTCCTTTAAAATTTTAGGAGGCACTTTCTTCTAACAGACCAAAATACATCCAAAATCTCATGTGTGGCACTGATCCATGCACTAGCCTGATCATATTTGATCATATTCTGTTTTTTTTTGTTTTGTTCTGTTTTTGTTTGTTTTTCTTTTTTTTTTTTTTTTCTCTTTCTTTTTTCTTTCTTTCCCTTTTTTTTCCCCTGGCTTCAGGTCTTTTCTGATTTGTGTAGAGTATGTTTGCTGGGGACGTTGTTAACCTGTTAGCAATTTGTTCTCTCATTCATCTATTCTCCTCTGGACAAAATGACAAGACGAAAAAAATCACCTCAGCAAAAAGAACAAGAGGTAGTACCATCAGCCAGGGACCTACTCAATACGGACATTAGTACGATGTCAGAGCTAGAGTTCAGAATCATGACTTTAAAGATACTAGCTGGGCTTGAAAAAAGCGTGGAAGTTATTAGAGAAACCCTTTCTGGAGAAATAAAAGAACTAAAATCTAACCAAGTCGAAATCAAAAAGGCTATTAATGAGGTGAATCAAAAATGGGGGCACTAACTGCTAGGATAAATGAGGCAGAAGAGAGAATCAGCGATATAGAAGACCAAATGATGGAAAATAAAGAGGCTGAGAAAAAGAGAGAGAAACAACTACAGGATCATGAGGGCAGAATTCGAGAGAGAAGCGATATGATAAGACGAAACAACATTAGAATAATTGGGATCCCAGAAGAAGAAGAGAGAGAGAGAGGGGCAGAAGGTATATTGGAGCAAATTATAGCAGAGAACTTCCCTAATGTAGGGAAGGAAACAGGCATCAAAATCCAGGAGGCACAGAGAACCCCTCTCAAAATCAATAAAAATAGGTCAACACCCCGACATCTAATAGTAAAACTTACGAGTCTCAGAGACAAAGAGAAAATCTTGAAAGCAGCTCGGGAGAAGAGATATGTAACCTACAATGGGAGAAACATTAGACTGGCAAGAGACCTATCCACAGAGACTTGGCAGGCCAGAAAGGACTGGCATGATATCTTCAGAGCACTAAACGAGAAAAATATGCAGCCAAGAATACTATATCCAGCTAGGCTGTCATTGAAAATAGAAGGAGAGGTAAAAAGCTTCCAGAACAAACAAAAACTAAAGGAATTTGCAAACACAAAACCAGCCCTAAAAGAAATATTGAAAGGGGTGCTCTAAGCAAAGAGAGAGCCTAAAAGCAGCATAGATCAGAAAGGAAGACAGACAATATACAGTCACAGTCACCTTACAAGCAATACAATGGCACTAAATTCATATCTTTCAATAGTTACCCTGAATGTAAATGGGCTAAATGCCCCAATCAAAAGACACAGGCTATCAGATTGGATTAAAAAACAAGACCCATCAGTATGCTGTCTGCAAGAGACTCATTTTAGACCCAAAGACACCCCCAGATTGAAAGTGAGGGGGTGGAAAACCATTTACCATGCTAATGGACACCAAAAGAAACCTGGGTTGGCAATTCTTATAACAGACAATTTAGATTTTAAAACAAAGACTGCAATAAGAGATGAAGAAGGACACTATATCTTACTTAAAGGGTCTATCCAACAAGAAGATCTAACAATTGTAAATATCTATGCCCCTAACATGGGAGCAGCCAATTAATACAAATCAATAACAAAAAGGCAATCAATAACAAAAGCAAAGAAACACATTGACAACAATACAATAATAGTGGGGGACTTTAACACCCCCCTGACTGAAATGGACAGATCATCTAAGCAAAAGATCAACAAGGAAATAAAGACTTTAAATGAAACACTGGACCAAATGGACTTCACAGACATATTCAGAACATTCCATCCCAAAGCAACGGAATACACATTCTTCTCTAGTGCCCATGGAACATTCTCCAGAATTGATCACATCCCAGGTCACAAATCAGGTCTCAACTGGTACCAAAAGATTGGGATTATTCCCTGCATATTTTCAGACCACAATGCTTTGAAACTAGAACTCAACCACAAGAGGAAAGTCGGAAAGAACTCAAATACATGGAGGCTAAAGAGCATCCTACTAAAGAATGAATGGGCCAACCACGAAATTAAAGAAGAATTAAAAAAATTCATGGAAACCAATGAAAATGAAAACACAACTGTTCAAAATCTTTGGGATACAGCAAAGGCAGTCCTGAGAGGAAAGTATATAGCAATACAAGCCTTTCTCAAGAAACAAGAAAGGTCTCAAATATACAACCTAACCCTACACCTAAAGGAGCTGGAGAAAGAACAGCAAATAAAGCCTAAACCCAGCAGGAGAAGAGAAATAATAAAGATCAGAGCAGAAATCAATGAACTAGAAACCAAAAGAACAGTAGAACAGATCAACGAAACTAGGAGCTGGTTCTTTGAAAGAATTAACAAGATTGATAAACCCCTGGCCAGACTTACCAAAAAGAAAAGAGAAATGACCCAAATCAACAAAATCATGAATGAAAGAGGAGAGATCACAACCAACACCAAAGAAATACAAACAATTATAAGACCTATTATGAGCAACTCTATGCCAGCAAATTAGATAACCTGGAAGAAATGGGTGCATTCCTAGAGATGTATAAACTACCAAAATTGAACCAGGAAGAAACAGAAAACCTGAACAGACCTATAACCACTAAGGAAATTGAAGCAGTCATCAAAAATCTCCCAACAAACAAAAGCCCAGGGCCAGATGGCTTCCCAGGGGAATTCTATCAAACATTTAAAGAAGAATTAATACCTATTCTCCTGAAACTGTTCCAAAAAATAGAAATGGAAGGAAAACTTCCAAACTCATTTTATGAGGCCACCATTACCTTGATCCCAAAACCAGACAAAGACCCCATCAAAAACGAGAATTACAGACCATATCCTTGATGAACATGGATGCAAAAATTCTCACTAAAACATTAGCCAATAGGATCCAACAGTACATTAAAAGGATTATTCACCATGACCAAGTGGGATTTATCCCTGGGCTGCAAGGCTGGTTCAACATCTGCAAATCAATCAATGTGATACAATACATTAACAAAAGAAAGAACAAGAATCATATGATTCTCTCAATAGATGCAGAAAAAGCATTTGACAAAGTACAGCATCCTTTCTTGATCAAAACTCTTCAGAGTATAGGGATAGAGGGTACGTACCTCAATATCATAAAAGCCATCTATGAAAAACCTACAGCGAATATCATTCTCAATGGGGAAAAGCTGAGAGCTTTTCCCCTAAGATCAGGAACGTGGGAGGGATGTCCACTCTCACCAGTGCTATTCAACATAGTATTAGAAGTCCTAGCCACAGCAATCAGACAACAAAAAGAAATCAAAGGCATCCAAATCGGCAAAGAGGAAGTCAAACTCTCACTCTTTGCAGATGATATGATACTGTATGTGGAAAACCCAAAAGACTCCACCCCAAAACTGCTAGAACTCATACAGGAATTCAGTAAAGTAGCAGGATATAAAATCAATGCACAGAAATCAGTGGCATTCCTATACACCAACAACAAGACAGAAGCGAGACAAATCAAGGAGTCGATCCCATTTACAATTGCACCCAAAACCATAAGATACCTAGGAATAAATTTAACCAAAGAGGCAAAGGATCTTTACTCAGAAAACTATAAAATACTCATGAAAGAAATTGAGGAAGACACAAAGAAATGGAAAAATGTTGCATGCTCGTGGATTGGAAGAACAAACATTGTGAAGATGTCAATGCTACCTAGAGCAATCTACACATTCAATGCAATCCCCAACAAAATACCATCCGCTTTTTTCAAAGAAATGGAACAAATAATCCTAAAATTTGTATGGAACCAGAAGAGACCCTGAATAGCCAGAGGAATATTGAAAAAGAAAAGCAAACTGGCGGCATCACAATTCCGGACTTCCAGCTCTATTACAAAGCTGTCATCATCAAGACAGTATGGTACTGGCACAAAAACAGACACATAGATCAATGGAACAGAATAGAGAGCCCAGAAATGGACCCTCAACTCTATGGTCAACTCATCTTTGACAAAGCAGGAAAGAATGTCCAATGGAATAAAGGCAGTCTCTTCCACAAATGGTGTTGGGAAAATTGGACAGCCACATGCAGAAGAATGAAACTGGACCATTTCCTAACACCACACACAAAAATAGACTCCAAATGTTTGAAAGACCTAAACGTGAGACGGGAGTCCATCAAAATCCTAAAGGAGAACACAGGTAGCAACCTCTTCGACCTCAGCCGCAGCAACTTCTTCCTAGAAACATCGCCAAAGGCAAGGGAAGTAAGGGCAAAAATGAACTATTGGGATTTCATCAAGATAAAAAGCTTTTGCACAGCAAAAGAAACAGTCCACAAAACCAAAAGACAACGACAGAATGGGAGAAAATATTTGCAAATGACATATCAGATAAAGGGCTAGTATCCAAAATGTATAAAGAACTTATCAAACTCAACACCCAAAGGACAAATGATCCAATCAAGAAATGGGCAGAAGACATGAACAGACATTTTTCCAAAGAAGACATCCAAATGGCCAACAGACACATGTAAAAGTGCTCAACATCGCTCGGCATCAGGGAAATCCAAATCAAAACCTCCATGAGATACCACCTCACACCAGGCAGAATGGCTAGAATTAACAAGTCAGGAAATGACAGATGTTGGCGAGGATGCGGAGAAAGGGGAACCCTCCTACAGTGTTGGTGGGAATGCAAGCTGGTGCAACCACTCTGGAAAACAGTATGGAGGTTCCTCAAACAGTTGAAAATAGAGCTACCCTATGATCCAGCAATTACACTACTGGGTATTTACCACAAAGATACAAATGTAGGGACCGAAGGGGTACGTGCACCCCAATGTTTATAGCAGCAATGTCCACAATAGCCAAACTGTGGAAAGAGCCAAGATATCCATCGACAGATGAATGGATAAAGACCAGTGGTATATATACACAATGGAATATTATGCAGCCATCAAAAGGAATGAGATCTTGCCATTTGCAACGACGTGGATGGAACTGGAGGGTGTTATGCTGAGTGAAATAAGTCAATCAGAGAAAGACATGACTCATAGGACCTCGCTGATATGAGGAATTTTTAATCTCAGGAAACAAACTGAGGGTTGCTGGAGTGGTCGGGGGTGGGAGGGATGGGGTGGCTGGGTGATGGACACTGGGGAGGGTATGTGCTATGGTGAGCGCTGTGAATTGTGCAAGACTGTTGAATCACAGACCTGTACCTCTGAAACAAATAATGCAATATATGTTAAGAAAAAAAAAAGAAGAAGATAGCAGGAGGGGAAGAATGAAGGGGAGTAAGTCGGAGGGACAGATGAACCATGAGAGACGATGGACTCTGAAAAACAAACTGAGGTTTCTAGAGGTGAGGGGGTGGGGGGATGGGTAGCCTGGTGATGGGTATTAAAGAGGGCACGTTCTGCGTGGAGCACTGGGTGTTATGCACAAACAATGAATCATGGAACACTGCATCAAAAACTAATGATGTAATGTATGGTGATTAACATAACAATAAAAAATTTAAAAAAATAATAAAAAGCACTTGGAGGGGTGCCTGGGTGTCTCAGTCGGTTGAGCATCTGACTCTTGATTTCAGCTCAGGTCACGATCTCAGGGTCATGGGATCGAGCCCTGTGTTCGGTTCCATGCTGGGTGTGGAGTCTGCTTAAGATTCTGTCCCCCTCTCGTTCTGCCCCTCTCCTCCCACTTGCACGCATGCACTCTCTCTAAATAAGAAAATAAATAAAAACAAAATAAAAAGCACTTGGACACAGCAATCATATTCCCTGTGCGAGTGGGTACAAAGAAATGAGCACAGCGTTGTTGGGAATCATGAAATCCCAGAACCCCATCAATGTCATCAGCAGGAAACAGGTCAAATCCAGTGGGGTGCATCCTCACTGGGGACACATGAGCTGTTGGAGGGAAGGAGGCAAAGCCGCACTCGCTGAAACGGAATGACTCGAGATAAGCTAGGTGAAGCCACAGGTGTGGGACAGGGCATGAAGTCCAGCCCTCGGGTAGAAAACCAAAGCCCGTGCGCCCACGTGTTTGTGCAGGTGGATGATCTCCGGCTGAACATGCACGAGGAGCTGGAAGAAGGAAGCAGGAGAGAGGCTTCCCATCCCTGAACTGCTGTGTCCCGCGTGTACCGTCCACTCAAAATGAAGAACATGGTCCCATGCATGTTGTCTCTGCTGAGCACCTGTCCTCGTGATGACAGGCGGGCGGAGCATCTTAGTTCCTGCCCAGTGTCCTCCCCTCACACCACTGAGAATGAATGCCCTGTCCGTCTGTCCGAGCATGCCAGCTCAGTGGCAAGACCCTGGCATTTGGCAAAAATGTGTGGAAGAGCAGAAAGCCCTGTGCTGGGGGCAGGGGCTGGGGGCTGATGGAGAGGAGTAGGGAGACAAAGACGCACACATGTGCATGCTGGAGACATGACTGCGTTTGGAGACGGGGCCTTTGGGGAGGTGATGAATTTGGCATGAGGTCCAGAAGACTGGTGTCCTTATGAGGAGGGGAGGAGACACCAGAGCTCAATGCGGCGAGAGAGGCCGAAGCTGGAACCAGCTCTCAGACCTCCAGGCCCTGGGACCAGAAGAGAGGACATTTGTATTGTTCAAGCCCCCATGGTATTCGGCCATTGGTAGCCCAAGCTGACCTGTGTCCCTAAGCCTGTGATCGGGGACCTGGCTGAGGGCAGTGACGTGTCCACGCCCACACCAGTCACGTATCCAATAAGCACACACACGGAGATCCACCTTGCCCCGTGCTGGGAGGGCACATCTTTCTGCGCACGGAGGAGAACCCCGAGGGCACCTGGAAAATTCTACCTCATCTTCCCACTTGCTTTTTCTATGCGAAACACCAGGGATCTCACCCACTCTGAAACATCAGCATCACGTGAGACAGTGGGGAACCACCTAGGCTGACCTCCTAATTTATGTCCAAAGGGGTTGGGGAAGAAGTTTTGGCCAAGGGTACATGGAGTGGAGCCCCAGCACCCCCGCCCACGATGGCCAGAGAGGCTCCATCTGGAGGATGCTGGTGCCCAGCTGCGCTTTGGGCCCGCCCGCCCTGCTCCCTGGCCCAGGGCAGCAGAGGCTCGAGGATGACCCCCTTCAACCGCCCCCACCCAGCTTGTACTGCTGGGGCCCCCGCAGCCCCGGGGTGCCTTCTCCACAGGCAACGTGTAGGAAGCAGCATGTGGAGCCAGTCCCCCGGACAGAAACCTGCCCCAGGTCCAAAATCACTGGAAACCCAAATGGTTTAAGTCTGGCAGCTCATCAGACGGCTGTTTGGGCAGAAACACAGACCGATGGCCACGGCCATGGGAAGGCTCCCAACGCGCAGGCGCATCCTGAGAATCTTAGAATTCCCGGAAAGCAACAGCTTCTCTGGAAACGAGGCTGTTCTCAAAGGAGGGAAGGGGTTTGCCAACAGCTAAGTAATTCTTGCATTAAAAAAAAACAAAAACAAACAAACAAAAAAAAAAAAACAGAAAAATTCATCCAGAGACCCAGGTAGAGGTGAACGACTTCTTTCTCAGGAAACATTTCCAAGGGCGCCCCTGCTCCCGGGGACTCAGACGGGGCGGGCACCTGCCGCAGCCCAGCAGGGGACCCGCAGGGCTGATTCCAGCGGGGAGGTTCTGAGCGGGCCAGGCAGACGTTGGCCACACGGATCCTGTGCCTCTAGGGCAGCCAAAATCCACAGCTGCCGAGGCCCAGGTTCCGGCCAGCTGCGGGGTGAGCAGCCCTGCGTCGTCCTATCCTCGCACGAGGGAACACCACCGCGGAAGACCGGGAAGGCCTCTGCCAACCGGAGAGACTGCCTGTGGTCCGCTGCTGTTTCCACCGCGGGAGCCCCCCTCGGAGGGTCACCCATAGACCCGCGCGCCAGGCAGTGCCTGGTGCAGATTTTAGCCAAATGCTCATTTTCTTCAACACATCTGAAAACGAAATCTTCCTTTGCTGCAGTTCCCAGAGCTGTTTTTCCATCAACATTCAAAGACGCCTGCCCTCCTCTGCTCCACCGCCCGACACCGTCAGCCTCCCGTTTTCCCCAGAGTTAGCCCTCCGCCGGGCTGGCCCCGCTCCCTGGCCACCCGAGAGCGGGGGAAACAGGAGTTGTGATTTTTTAATATTTCACTGCATGGGGAACTGAGAGAATCTACAGTTACTGTAAGAAGGTTGGTTCCTCCGCAGAAACACGCCCTCTGCACAAATGTTGGTTCATCAAGAAGGTGTTTTCTGAGTTTGCAGGGTTCCCCCCCTCCACATTGTCACGGGATGCAACTCCCGTGATTCTGCTGTGTTTAACTCACGGACGCCCATGTGAGTGAGTTTTAAAAGCCATTTCGTGCTTCCCACCCAACTCTGGGCTCGGTTTCTCATGCACTAAAGTTCGATTCCGAAGTTGCCAGAACCAGGAATCTCCTGAGCAGCAGATCAGGTTACTGAGAATATTTATAGGGCTCCAGGGGGGCGCACAGAGCATTGGTTCCTTGTTTGTTAAGAGGGTCACGGTGGACGACCACCACACTACAGTCCACATGGAAGACACCAGCATTAGTGGGGTGACAGACATCACTGTGACAAATGCCAGCCACCGATGCACTCTGAACACCCGTCCCCAGAGAGAGGTCTCCTCCAGAGGCCCCGTCTCCAGGGACCTTTCAAGGACCGTGCTGGGTGTGCCCCCTACCCCCACACAGAGTCAGGGCACCACAGGGTGAAACGGGCTGGAAGGAGGAAGCCGGGGGCCAGTTCTCACTCCTGGTTCCGTCAGGCACACGTGTGCACACACACATGCACATGCTTTCAAACTCCCGGGCAATTCCTTTTTCCGTGGTTCAGGCTGTTGCCAGGCAAGTGAAGGAACCAGGTAGAGGGACCATGGGGGCCTCCCCGGCCGACCAAGATCCCCTGACCCTGTGCTCAGAACCACAAATGAGCTACAGGGTGGGGGCATTTCTCCGTCTCAAGTAACTGAGTGACTTGGGCAAAAAAACATTGTGCCTCCTTTGTTTGCTTTTGTTGTTGGATAACAAGAAATGTCCAGATATTCATCCCGTTTATAAACTTCGTGACAATGAGCTGACATTTTTGCTCCATGAGTTTCCTTTTTTATCTTATTTAAAACAACAACAACAACAACAAACGTTGCCTGTCAAGGCGTGGGTGATCTGTCCTCCCTGAACGTGGCACTCCACGTCAGCCCGGGGTGGTCCCAGAACGCTGCTGTGGCTGGTGTGCCTGGTCCAGGGAACACAGCTTTTCTGCAGGGTCTGCCCATGCACGGGGCTGGCAGGAGGCTCCGCCCCACAGGGTGTTCTCCAAAGGAGCCTGGGTTAAGGCTCAAATACCCTGCCAACACTGTGGTGTGAGCACCTGACTCTGGGGCTGGGAGGTCAGGAGGGAACGTGGCAAATTCGAAGTGACTTGTAGAAAGGCAACCAAGAAGGTCTTCCTCAATGTTGCAGAGCATGCCATGTGCCAAATAAGGCAAGAATCAAGCTTCCTCGAAAAAAAAAATTCAAGTAGAACTACCATGTGATCCACAAACTCTGCTTCTGGGCACATCTGCCAAAGGACTGGCAGCAGGGTCTCGGATGGAGATTTGCACACCCATGGTCCCAGCAGCATTACTCACAATAACCAAGCGGTGGAAGTAACCCAAGTGGCCATCGACAGACGAGTGACAGACACAGCACGGTCTCGGGGCGCCTGCCCGGCACAGTCGGTTAAGCCTCAACTCTCGCTATCGGCTCAGGGCATGGTCTCAGGGTCGTGAGATCGAGCCCCGCACTGGGCTCCGTGCTCAGCGTGGAGTCCGCTTGGGATTCTCTCTCCCCCTCTGCCCCTCCCACTCATGCTCTCTTGCTTTCTCTCTCTAAATAAATGAATAAATCTTTAAGAAAAAATTTAAAATCCACAACACGGTCTCTGCATGCAGTAGAGTGGCGTCCAGACTCTGACATCTGCTCCCACCTACATGAGCCCGGAGGATGCACGCTGCAAGACCCCACTTACAGGAGCGCCCCGGGAGTCAGAGTCACGCAGGAAGAAAGCAGACGGGGAGCCAGGTGCTGGCAGGAGCGGGGACCAGGGTTGGGTGGGGACCGAGTTCCAGTCTGGGAAGATGGGAAAGGGCTGAGGATGGGCAGCTGGGACGGCGGCCTGACACTGTGAATATACTTAATACCCCTGAACTGGATGCTGAAAAGTGGTTAAGAAGGTAAATTTCACATTACGTGTATTTTACTGCAATAAAGATGAATAAATAAATAAACCGAGAGTCCAGATGGACTCCTTCCTCTCAAGCCTCTCCTGGGTATTTGCGGGTGCAGAACCTGAAAGCCCAGAGCTCCCACGGAAGACCCACCCTGCTTTTAATGACTCCAGCTCACATGGCACTTGGAACAACCCGGGCAGAGATTTTTGCTGTGTGGTCAGAAGACCACCTACAGCAGTTATCTGGGGGCTGATTTACAATGCAGATTCCTGGGCACAGCTCCAGGCTCCAAATCCGTCCTGGGGCACAGGGGCCCGAATACTTGCATTTTAACAAGCCCTTCACAGGCTTCTTGTGCCCGTGTAAACGTGAGAACAGAGCAGAGGGCGGAACTGTCTTCCACCCAGATGCTATGGATTGCCTTTCCAAAGACTGATTTGCAAACCAAAACCCAGCTCTGATCGAACCCCAGAGAGGAAAGGCCCTCTATACGCTTCTCATAAGCACATTCTGTAATAGTTCAAGCCCTAGGTCTCTATACGTAATCACCTTTTAAAAAAGGTGTTAATCTAGAGGTGACCCCCAAACTTTTGCTGATGGTGAGAATTTACAAAAGCAGTGCGGAGAGACCCATAAAACCCAGCCTTCTCACTTGATGGTGAGGCCACCCGGGCAGTGGAGCCAAGCGGGAACCCCAGCAGCAGGTCACAGTCCCCACCAGGAGGGCTGGCTGCTCTCGGGCACGCACGGTGGCCCAAGTCATAGCTCCCTGGTGGGCAGTTTGCTCCCACACTGTGAAACGTGGATTTCCTTTGATCCAGGAGTCTCTCCCCCGGCATCCTGCCTGCAGGCAGCAGAGAGGGTGGGCGGACTGCTGAGAGGGGTCGGCGGCAAACTGGGAGCCTGGAGGTTGCAGGCCCACCCTCCAGGATGCCGGCCAAGCGGACGGCTCCCTCTCTCCTTTGATGGGTGAGTAGCAACCTGAGCCCAGCTCCCCCTTACAGCCAGCGAGCCCTCTGGGTCTCACCGGCAGGCTGGTGGGCGATGAAGCTGGCAGTGAAACCAGATGAAAAGTGGGCCAGGGGAGGACAGACAGCAGGAGGGCACGGCGGGGCCCACAGGAGCCAGGCCAGGGTGGGAAGGAGTCTCCCAGGGGGGCTGCGGGGCACATACCCCGGGGCCCGCTCCAGAAAGCAGTCTGCCCGGCCTTATTCTGCACACAGAGGCAATGAGAGCGTATTCACCACATTGCCTTCAACAGGGGCCCCCGGAAGCCACCAGCTTTGCAAGAGTTTGGCTCTTCTCTTTTGTTCAATCAATACGTGGTTTGGTTTGTGAACTGCGAGATGTGCTGGGGGGCTGGCTGCCCGTGGACAGGGGCAGATACAGAGGAGACACATGGCAGGTTTTATGTCAGGTGTACCACAGAGCCCCTGGGGACAGCTAACCGTCTCCATCCTGAGAGGAGAGGCCCGCTGACCCTAACCCTAACACCACCTGTTTGTCCCTCTGGCCCCACCAGCCCCTGACCGGCCCTTCCGTCCGGCCCCGTGAACGCCCTGCTCCCTCCCTGTTTCCTGAGGACCGACCAGAGGGGCCCCAGGCCCCGCACGGCTGCTCTCCCACCTGCAAAGGTATCCCCGTGGGCTGCAGGCCTCCCCTTGTCCTGTCGGGGACTGGGATGGAAATGGACAGCAGAGGGAAGATGCTCCTCTCCAGGGGCTGAGACGTCTCCCCGTGTCCTGCTTCTGGCCCTAGCAGCCATGTTCTTCCCCATGTTCAAACCACGGGGGCACTGGAGGCAGACAGCACAGGCCTCCCCAAGCCCCAGCGTCGCTCCACACCACCCTGGGAGGAAGTAAGGCCCTGGTTCACAGGAAAGGCCCACCCCTGCGGCAGCGACGGGGTGCACATGCGTGTGCACACACATGCTAGGCTGTGGCCCAGGGGGCACCTGTGATGAATGAGGCCCTGGAGCTGGGGGGACAGCAGTGCCCGCCTGGCAGGGCGGCAGCCCAGGCACTTGGCCCAGTGTGGATGGAGCTGGAACCCGCAGTGGACGCTGCTCTCGTTCTCGAGCCTCGAAAGCACAGGACAATGTCCCCCCTGGATTTGTGAGACTGGCTGGGAGAGGCCTGCCTCTCAGCACTTCCCAGAGACTGAGCCCCGTGAGCTACACAGGCACCGGCCCCCCTCAGCCTCCCGGGCACGTCCCGCGTGGCAGCTCCCCGGCCCTGGAGGGTCAAGAGGTGCCCCCGGGAGTGGGGGGAGGACGCAGAGGCCCAGCCAGGGGTGCAGGGGTCACGCCAGCACTGCAGGGAGCGGCCAGGACTGCATGCGTTGTCTGGGGAAGGGCGTCTGGGCCTCGCCCCCAAGAAGCCCAGTGTGGGCTCCTCTCTGCGACTGCAGGTCACTTAAGGCTTCAAAACAATGTTTCTCATCTTTGCAAAGGTAACAGTGACATGTGCCTGGTGCCTGAGGTGTGAGCGCCAACTGTAAAATGAGGATCAACCTACAGGAAGCAACACTCTGACTTAAATTCATACTAAAGTGTAAATGACTCACAGCAGACTCCTCAAGCCCAACCGACAAGGTCTGGGCTTCTGTCCATTACCGCCTCCGAGGCCGCCAACATTTGGTCCTGCCTCCCCTTCTCCTCCCCCTGTTCTTCGCTCCCCACTTTGTGTTGAACTGCCCCCACTTCCTGTCCCCCCACTTTGCTTTTGCTCCTGCCGTGCACCCCCAGCTCCTCCAGGCTGGACCAGGAGATCCTCTGCTCCCGTCTGCCACACTGCTGTCCCGCCACGGGTCCCCTCCTGGGCATCACCGCATTCGGGTGCCTCCGTCTCCCCAGACGCACTGGTTCTGCCCCCAGCCCCCTGCTGTGTCTCCGGCACTGGGCGCATGCCTGGCTCTCAGTAAATGTTTGTGATGCAAGAAGGGAGCCAGGGAGGCTGGAGGCCCAGGGCCAGAAGCTGCCGGAGGCCTGGGGAGGAGTGAAGGCAGTTAACGTATGTCGGAAACCGCAGCGGGTCCTTGCTCTGGCCAAGGACCCGAACTGTGTGAGGAGGGCGTGGGTCGAGAGCCAGCAGGTGTCACTGTGCAGGGATGGCGCCTGGGCCACCAACGTGAGCGGCATCCAGAGGCCTCTCCACTGGCGTATATTTGCATCCACTTTGGAACAAATGAATTTCTTCCATATTTATAACATAGAATAAACAGAGATTTTCCTGATCAAAGACTGCCCCAGGCCTGGAGATGGTTACCGGGAGTGTTTTCCCAACTGAGGTCATGCTGCACATGTGGGCGGCTGGCCTGGCTGTGCCCAGCACATGTTCCAGCATGGGCCATCAGCATATTCTGGAGGGGAACAGAACTTCACACCCTTTGGGGCGGGGGGCTCCCTGCATGAAGAACGAACCGAGAGCCCAGCCGGCAGGAGTCAGAGCTAACAGCCCCGCCCCAGGCTGCACGGAGACCGCAGGTGCAGCCTCCTTCCTCTTCCCTCCTCCAAGCAGGTTGATGGTAGGGTCCCCACCTTGCACACGGGGGGTGGGGCTGGAGGCCTGTGGGCTACAGAGAAATGGTCTGGGGACATATTTCCGTCAGGAACGCGTCCACGTGTGGAGGACCGCAGGGCCCGGCACAGTGTCCATGCACAGTCAGCGGCCAGGGTGGGGGGCACACAGGAGAATCACCGACCCCCATACAGAAGGGGGGCTGCTGATAACAGCGGGGCCTGATCTCACAATTCCTGTTCCCTCAGGCCCCTCGGGGATGGAATGCGCGGGAATGCCCCGTGCGTTCCCCCCGCACATCCTGGGAAGGGGGCCATGCCACGGCCATCCTCCGGGGGCTGTGTGCGTGGGCCCGGGAGAGGGATGGGACGGCAGTGTGGCAGGCCGGGCAGCCCCGGGCAGCCCAGCTCTGGGGTCCGTGGTGGGGAGCCTGGGCCAGCCCCCGAGCCGTGGTTTCAGTCTGTAACATGGACGAGCGCCGGGAACGCTGGCTGGCGTGTGGCGAGCACTCGGGAAGCGGGAGATGCTCTCAAGATCGCTCAACCTCAAGACTGGCTTCCAACACGGACCCCGCACCGTGTGCGCTCTGCAGCGGCCCAGCGTGCTTTCCCACCATCGCCCCTTGGAGGCTCGGGTCAGCCTACGGGGGACACTGGGCTGCTGACACACCTGCCAGGACCCCAATGGCCAAGGCAGGGGACAGGAGGGGACAGGTCCGCAGCCCACGGCCCGCGGCCCAGGGACGTCCCTCAGCTCCTGGGGCTCCGGGCGGCTGACCTCTTCCCCCAGCCCCCAGACACCATTTCTATTTCTTTCTCTGGAAGGGTCTCCTCAGGTGCATGGCCACTAGGGGTCGTGTCCATGTCACCACAGAAGACCTGCCCTGAAGACGCATGTTGCGCTGTTCCTTCAACAGAGGAGCACAAACTCCCTGGGTTCACACAACACGATGGATCCTCCCGTGTCTGGAGGGCCGAGGTCCGACAGGGGTTCTCACGGGGCTAAGATCCAGGTGTGGGCGGGGCGGGCTCCTTCTGGAGGCTCCTGCCGGTTCAGCTTCTAGAAGAGTGCCCGAATTCTGGGGCTCCTGGCCCCACGACAGCCCGACATCTGCTTCTGCCATCACGTCTTTCCACGTCCTATGACAAGGGCCTTGTGACGACGTGGGCTCCCACCCCTGCGCCCAGGGCCACCCCCCACCCCAGTCACACCTGCAGAGTCCCCAGGGCCACCCCCCACCCCAGTCACACCTGCAGAGTCCCCAGGGCCACCCCCCACCCCAGTCACACCTGCAGAGTCCCCAGGGCCACCCCCCACCCCAGTCACACCTGCAGAGTCCCCAGGGCCACCCCCCACCCCAGTCACACCTGCAGAGTCCCCAGGGCCACCCCCCACCCCAGTCACACCTGCAGAGTCCCCAGGGCCACCCCCCACCCCAGTCACGCCTGCAGAGTCCCCAGGGCCACCCCCCACCCCAGTCACACCTGCAGAGTCCCCTGTGCTGTCTCTGGGTGACGCACGTCCACTAGGGGATTCCTCCACACCGGACGCCTGCCTGCCGGCCTGGGTTCTGACACCTTGTCTTACCTGCCACCAAACGTGTCCATTTTGTCCTTCGTGGTAAACCCACGAACTCGGCGGGGGGGGGGGAGTCTTTTTCTACGTCAGAAGTATGAAAATACTTTACTTTTCTTCTGATACCTTTTGTTTAGTTTTGACAGCTATTGAATCTATGCAGAATTTATCTTGTGCGTCAGGTAGGGCTCTAAATTATCTACTTCCAAGAGGTGGATGAATCGTACCAGCAATACTTTAGAATGATCGTTCCCTCTGAAATGTTACTGATTTCCTAAATTAAACTCTCCAACTGCGCTTTAAAATCCACTTGGCTACTTCCATGCCACGCTCCTGCGTTAGCCTAGGTTTAGGGTAGATTTTGAGACGCGGGAGAGCGAGGCCTGGACTTTTCCCTGGGTTTCTGAACGCCGCCTCTCAGGCTGTGTGTCCGTCTGCACCCCCTAGGACCGCACCACCCTGCTTCTCGCTGCCACACTGCAGGTCCTCAAGCCTGCCGTCCGGCCGGCCACGCTCACACCAGCGCTGTTATAGTTTCGGGGCGGGGGGGAGGGGAGGGGCACATCCAGCGAGTTTTCCATTTCAACAGGTGCATCTCGCATGTAAATAAGTCCACCTTCAATTCCAGATCAGCTTCCCTGGTCTTCCACCCTGACCCTCCGTTACAATTTCACAATTTTGAATAAACCCATCTATATTCCACTCTGCTGTATTATCTCTAGTTGACAGAGTGCGGATTCTCCGTCGGTTGATGATTCCTCATGGACGTTCACTACTTAACGTGGCTTTCCACGGTATGCTCATCTCGAGGAGGAGTGGTTTTTTCCTCAGGACCCTGAGAAATAAGAGAAAACGCATTTGCGTTTCCAGCTCCGTGAGTTCTGGCCTCGGTTTTCTGTGAATTCCTGTCTTTGTGATTTTGCACCACGCCGAAGGTACAAACAGAGTCACCAGGCCCAGGGCGGGTAAAGGTCTAAGCTTATTTCGTGTGCCTCCAGTTACAGCCCCGGACAGAAAGCACGTTTCTTCATCACTTCCCCAGGCCAAGGGGCAAAGTGGATGAAACACTTCACGGGGCTGCGGCCCCCGGGGGCTCCACCCCAGCTCCCCACGACAGCCTCCGTTGTGGGCACGTGCAGCTGTCTGCCCGTGGATGCCGAGGACAGATCTTACCCCAACCTCCTTCTCTCCCCGGTGGTCAGCACAGGACAAGGCTCTACGCGGGCGCATCGCTCAGACACACTTATCCTAATTCCGCAACAGACATCGGAGCACACTAAGCACCATGTTATGTTAATACCATGTAAGCCTCTCGATAAGGGACGCGGCAGACTCCGGGGCAGGCTAGCTGGGCGGCTGCCTGGGCACGTGCTCCTACGGGTGGCCGGGCTGGTCACATGGGCCTCCGCGGCCCGGGGACGTTGCAAGCAGGTGCAGACTGGTCACCCGAGGTGGCACCCGCACTGTGTCTGTCGGGCTTATCCGTGATCGACCGTTACATCAGGGCGCTCTGCCAGGAAGCCTCCATTCTTTATTCATATTTTCAACACTTTGATATGAAACCCAGGACGTTGTATTTGAGGAAACAGTCCAGATAAAATGGACGAGAAAATACAGATGAGTGCGTTGGGGTTTTTCTGGAATATCCACTCCGCTTCTGCCAGAGGAAGCAACTAGAAACAGGATTTGTTTCCTTGTGGGGAGGAGAGCACTCTCCACGCTCCTCGCAGGAGGCTGGACAGACCCTCTGTGGCCGTCCTCAAGAGCAGGCCCCTCGGCCTTGGGGCCCAGGACCCAGTGGTCATTGTTCCCTTTGCAGACGGAGAAACTGAGGCTGGGGAAGAACTAGCCCGAGGCCACACAGCTGATGAGTGTCCACGGGGGACTTTGTGCAACAGCAAAATGCTCTCCAGCGGTGAACGCCCTCCTGCCGTTTCTCCAGCAACAGCCCGACCGGCCTCAACCCCTTCCCAGCAGATGGCATCTGACTGAGCTGGAGGCCCAGACGTCGCACAAGACAACAAAGTGGGTGGGCAGCGCATTCCGGAGGTCCGGACTCAGGGTGACGTCAAGGAGGCGGTGGGGACACCTCAGCGGGGCCCGTCCTGAGGATCGCTCTCCAGCCCGGGGCAGCCGCCTGCCCCCCGCCGGTGGTCCTGGTCCCCCTGGCTGTTGGAGGAGCACAGAAGACACACAAGCAGCCACGGATCCTGACGGATCACCAATGACAGGCGTGTCCTGAGTGGACAGAAGGGTGTGGGGGACACAGCAGGCTTGAAGAGTTAGTGGGTCTCTGTCCAAATTTAGATGGGCTTCCTCCTGACTCTGTGATCCCCCTTCTAGGAACTTATCCTAAGGGATTTAAGGGACATTTACACGAGAGTGGACAAAGGGACGTACTGAGTAAGTACTGTGCGCCATCTCCCCTCCTTCACTCCTGGGACCCCGGCTCCAGAAAGTGCCTGGCCCAGGGTGGGCAGGTTGGTCTCCCTCCAAGTTTGCTGAAAGAATGGAGACACACAACGGGGGAGCCTCCTGCTGGAAAGCACCTCGGGGCGCCCGCCACGCCTCCGTGGCTCCCGGGCTCTCCTGCCTCAGGGCCGCCGGGCGGGCTCCCAGGTCTCCCTGTCCCAGAGGATCTTGGGCTCACAGACTGGACGGTCACTTGTCAAGGACACTTATCAGATTTCCATTCCAGACACTTCCACTTTGTCCTGAAACTGAAATCCACCCCTGCAGGATAAACACTTGTCACCACAGACAACATCCAACAGAATGAGATACAGATGCTTTGCACAGTTCCCAAATATTTTGATATGTAGCAACTGAGCCGGAGTAAGTCTGCAGGATCCAGTGCTGACCCCGCACACTCGTCTGTGACACCAGACAGCCACGTCCGAGGTGGCGCTACGGAAACGTCATGTGGCCGACTGGAGCAACCTGAGGGCTGTGCGTCCCAGCCGAGACCGTCTGACCACGGAACAGAGCCGTGGTCAAGCCAACACTCAACAGGTCTGCTCTTTGGCTCCTTCCTATGGTCAAAAGGGACGGTGGGGAGGAAGGAGGTGTCGGGGTTTCCTGTGGCTCCTGCAACAGATGACCACGAACTGAGCGGCCAAAAGCAACACAAACGTATTCTCTCAGTCTGGAGTGCAGAGGGCAGGTGGGCCTCATGGAGCTGAAAGCAAGGTGTGGGCAGGCTGGTTCCACTGGAGGCTCCAGGGAGGGGCTGTTTTCTCGCCTCTTCCAGTGTCCAGAGGCCACGGCTCCCGGACCCTCCCTCCGTGTCACAGCCAGCAGCGTGGCCGTGGCCGCATCTTCTCTCCAGGGAGGACATTGGGCCCACCTGGATCATCCATGACCACCTCCCCATCTGCAGGTCCTTAATCACACAAAGACCCTTAGGCCACGTGAGGTCACACAGCCACAGATTCTGGGGCCCACGATGTGGATGTCTTTGTGGAGCTGTCATTCGGCCAACCAAGGGAACAGGACTCCAGGCCAGGCCACCGGAGGGACCGGTGCACACACATGTATCCCTCAGAGCTCCACAAACTGCCTGGGCAGGCGCTGGTCTCACGCCCCCGCGACGGGCAGCAGGGAGGGAGTGGCCAGCCTGCACTTGCAGTGGTCGCGGGCCCCGCGAGGGAATGATCGAGGAGGCAGAAGCTTCAGTTCTCCCCAGAGGTCAGGCCGAGCGAGGACAGAGAGACCCCGGGCCTGCGTACCCTCCCAGCTCTGAGCGAGAGCTGGTGGTGGGCCGTTGCCACAGGGGGGCCCGAGCCAGCTGAAGTCATCCCAAGGCTGGGCTCGGAGGGTAATTTCCAAAACACGTGGCCAGGAGTGACTATGAAGCTTCGGGAATCCAGGCCGTGATGCAAAACAGATGGAGAGGCTGGGGCGTCCTCCCACAGACAGCCCCTGCGGGGAGGACAGCGAGTGTCACTGTCCTCAGCTCTCCTGAAGATGGAAGGAGGGGCAGCATGCAGCGCCCCACCCGGCCCAGGGCCCCAGGTCGCCCCAGGAGGTCACCAGGATAGATCCTGACCCCCGCCCCAGGTGTGTCTGGGGGTGAAGGGGCTCCTGCCATCAGCAGTGGATGGGACAACGGCCGGGCCCGTCCTGCGTCCCTCTCCTGGAGGGGGCACACGGCGACGCCCCATGCAGACCACCCTGCCTGTGGGTCTGCCTTCCCGCGCCCCCACGAACACGTCTGCACGGACACATGCACACTGGCCTGCCCAGCCTCCTCAGCTTGCACAACGCCCGAGCAGAGGGGCCTCTGATGCACGTTCGGCATTGTGCCAACGTGAACTCACACTTGCTGCATTGCCTAGGAGTGAGAAGGCCCAGGGAGGGGTGGCTGGGGAAGGACCCCTGTGCAGGAAGGGCAAGCGAGAGGAACCGACCGCCCCCGTCCGTGTCTGGACGGGCTCACTGCTCAGATGACGCTCCAAGTCTTTGTTCTGTTTTGCCTTCTTTTGCTCTGCTTTCCATTTCTCAACAGTCTCTGGCTGAGAAAAGCGGTCAGTGAGGTATGAGTGAGCATTAACCTCTCCCTCTAGGAGAAGAGAGACCTCGGGGTGGTGCTGGCGCAGCCCCCAGCATAGCCCGCTGCCACGGCCCCCGGCCCCCCACAACGGGTGTCTGAGCTCAACGTGGAATCTGTCCGTGTGAGATTTCTGCCACCAGAAACACGGGCGGACAGGCAGCTGCCGCACTGAGCAGGGACAGGGCGCACCCCGAGCTTGACAGCTGCCTCCTGCCGCCACCACCAGCTCCCCCAGCGGCCGCCCTCCCCGGCCCGCGTGCCCCGCGATCCCAGCGAGCCAGGCCGTGCTTATTGCAGTGCTTATGCGTTTGACCCCTGAACGCACGTGAAGCCGGGCTGCCGTCTTATCAGGCTCCCGAGCGTACGCGTCACCGATGGGGTGCTTGAGGTTCCCCCGCGGACGCTGCGGAGCATGTCAGGGGATTTTGCATGGTGCAGATTTTTAGGAACACGTCTGTCACGCTGAACTATCCATATTCGTATGATGTGTGAGTTTTCCAGAGAACACCAGGCCCCTGGGGCTTCCCTCCATCGTCCCTGGGACCCCAAGTGTCCCCTGGGGCCCTGCCCTGTGGGTGGGGGTGGGGCAGACCAAGGCTCCCTGTTCCAGAGACACAGGTTTGCCACCTGTGTGGTTCGCCACGTGGATTCTATATGACCGACAGGCAGGGGCAGCACTGCGCCAAGGTCTGCAGGAAGATGCCCCCAACCTACACGTTTATATAGGCCTTTTAAAAAATTTGTTGAAGTCACGTCTGCACCCAACGCGGGGCGGGGCTCAAACTGACGACCCCGAGACCAGGAGTCGCAGCTCCAGCCACCGAGCCAGCCGGACGCCCCCGCACAGTGCTGTGAATCCAGATGGAGAGAAAGCTGCAAAAATCTCTTCCTGCCACACAACAGGATTTTGAGGACAAATAGGAATTCAGCCCCAAACTGGCTGCTTTCTCAAACCAAAGGCTTGCGCACCCCCCGCAGTGACTTCCAGGCTGCTTAAGGAACTCCGTCCACTGAACAAGAATTCACCCCCCACCGACTGAGTCCTGGGCACGCGCTGGCCTCCGAGCCAGAGCAGCACGGGGCCCAGCTCAGGCGCCGGCCTCGAGTCACGGCCGGCGGGTCGCCGGCGCACGGAGTGCAGGGTGGAGAGGGGGCGCGCTCCCGTGGCACCGAGGGCGCAGCGAGACGAGCAGGCGCGCCCTCGGCCCCGCTGCGGCCTGACCGGCTTCTCTCACCTGAGTGAACGCCTCGGGCACCTCGGCTCCATCAGCAACTCCGGATTATCTTCGATAAGTCGGTCCCCTTACGGCCACAACCGCTGCGCCAGACTTCAAGCCCGCGCCCTTCCTAGAACTGGCTCCACCTCAGGGTATAAGAGGCCGGGGAAAAGCTGGGGGCTCGCTCGGCGCGAGCTTTTCCAGAGCAGCTGGCGACGCCCGGCTCCGCCCCCGCCGTCTGGCCACGCGGCGGCCGCACAGGGGAGGGGGCGGGACCGGAGTCCTCGCGCCCCACGGTCGCCCTCGGGCCCCACGGTCGGCACGCCCCCGCCTCCGCCAACAGGCGAGGAGGTGCCCAGAGCAAACTGCTGCCTCACGGGTGGACGGGGACCGCGACAGGCGGGAGCAGAAACCCCGAGTCCACAGGGAAGCTGCTCCCGCCTGGGCTGGGGCCTCACACCGGCACCTGGGCTCCGGAGCTCAGGTTCCTACGGACCGGGAGGGCTTCCGGAGAGTTCCAGATGGCGCGTCGGGGGGCGGCGGCCATGCCACTTCCTGTGGCACCCATTTCATGCGTGGGTTGGAGGGTCGGGTCGGCAAAATGAAATGCAACTGGTCAGTTACTTGAAACATTATTTTCGTAGGTGAAACAATACGGCTCTATCCTGGGAGCCGGTGTAGGACTTTAAAGAAAGCCAGCACCCTGGTCGCCGCAGGGGTCATGCCACAGCCCTGCGCTTCCAGAACACACCGCGAGTGACACAGACAGCTGCCTGCCCAGGGGTTCTGGGGCGTGTGCCCGGCGCAGGCGTTTCAAAATCACCTCTGGCGTCCAGTGTGGGTACAGCTCCGGTGAGACACCGCGATCCCGAGGGAGGCGGGAGAAAACGCCTGGTCATTTTGGGGGGAGAGCCACTTCAAGCAAGGAAATCCTCCTCCTCAGCGTGGTTCTGTTTGTCACCACATCTAAGCGTAGAATCCATGCCACACAGGGACCCGTCCACCCATGGCCTGAATATGTCTGGTGTGCCCAGCATGCACGGTGGCCACCCAGGGGGACACTCGGTCCTCCCCGCTCCGTGAACCATCACTGCTCTGTCCGGACACCCCCGCGACTTATCTGTTAGCACAACAGACGCTCCGAAACTAAACTTGCCATCGTGGCTGCAAATGACATTGTCAGAGTCAAGTGAGTCCACAGGAAGTAACCCTACAAATAACAAGCCGTGCACACGGATGGCGCTGCTGAGTCAGCGGGCCCTGAGGGCAGCTGGGTCCGTCTCTGAAGTCTACCAGACGCTGAAGGAGAAAGTCGCTCCAAATCAGAGGCCCTCAGAAGTAAAGGAGGAAAGATGCTTCCTTACACATGTTACTCTGAGCCCAGAACCAGACGACGTCCCGTGAAAACAAGACCAGACCCTCTCATAAGCACAGATGCAAACTTCCCAACAACGTGCAGCCACATCGATTCCAGCAGCGTGTGAAAATGGCAGTACGCCATTACCAAGCAGGGGTTCGTCCCAGCAAGGGAAGGTGACTCAGCAGCTGAAAACCAGCCAGGGTCACTCACCCCACAAACGAAAACAGGAGAAAAAGTATGAGATCCTCTCAAGAGGTCCGGTGAAAGCTTTTGACAAAACTGAGCATCCAAATATGACAAAAACTCTGAGCAAGTCTGGGGGAGAAGAAACCGCCCCCCATCAGTTGGAGGCACCTGTGTTAATGCCATCCTCGGTGCAGAGATGGTGCGCGGCCCCCGAAGATGAGGCACATGGCCCAAAGTCTGCTCTCCTTACTTTCATGTTACGATGTGCTGGGGTCTCAGCCCGTGTAAAAACAGACCTTACAAACCTGTACTCACAGACAATGGGAATGTCTACCTAGATAATCCCAAGGAATTACAGGGGAAAAAAAAAGGAAATAAGCAGGTCTCAGGATAAAGGTCAAACTCAAAAATCAGTTGTATCTCTCTGTATCTGCACAAAAGATTGGAAATTGAGAAAAAATTTAAATATCATGTATAGTCGAAGCATAAAATGCATAGGAATGAATTCAACAGAATAAGGGCCAGGCCCAGTGATTAAAAACCGCTGCACAACGTGAACACAACAGAACACAACAGAAACGGCAGGACACGTAAATGAAGCAAGAAGGGAACTCTGTGTGGATCAGAGCAGTCGACGCAGTGAGACATGGCTCCTCCCAGGCTGGTCAACAGGTTTGAAGACAAACACGTTGTTTTGGTGGAAACTGGAAGGCCAGTTCTTTTAAAATTCATATGGTAACACAAAGGATCTGTCATGGCCAAAGTTTTTTTTTTTTTTTTTAAGATGTTACTTATTTGTCAGAGAGAGCACAAGCAGGGGGAGCGGCAGGCAGGGGGAGAGGGAGAAGGAGACTCCCCACTAAGTGGGGAGCCCGATGCGGGACTCAATCCCAGGACCCCGGGATCATGACCTGAGCTGAAGGCAGACACTTCACCGAATGAGCCACTCAGGTGTCCCGAAGAACACCTTTTTTTAAACAAACAGTAGGGACATAATTGCAAGTCCATATGAAGAAAAATATGAATCTCAACCCCTACTTCAGACCAGACATGACGATGATCCAGAAATGGATCATAGATCTACATGGAAACGCTTAATTTATAAAACTTCTGGAAGAAAACACTAGAAAAATTACCCATGGGACGCCTGGGTGGCTCAGTGGGTTAGGCGTCTGCCTTCAGCTAGGGTCACGGTCCCAGGGTCCTGGGATTGAGCCCCACATCGGGCTCCCTGCTCAGCCGGAAGCCTGCTTCTCCCTCTCCCACTCCCCCTGCTTGTGTTCCCTCTCTCGCTGTGTCTCTCTCCGTCAAATAAATAAAATCTTAAAAAAAAAAAGAAAAATTACTCATGACCTTGGGATGGACACAGAGTTCTTGGAGAGGACACAAAATAGCTTGAACCATAAAAAATTGATAAACTGAACATCATAAACTTCTGTTCAAGGGACACGATTAAGAAAATGAAGAAACCACAGACAAGGAGAAAATATTCACCAAACACATATTTCTTGGAGGATGTGTGTCCAGACCATATTTAAAAGCTCTCAGTAACAAGCACAATAAAAGGGAAGAAAAGAAGTAGACACTTCCTTGAAGATTGCAGACAAGCACACGAGCAGATGCTCAAAATCATTAGCCACAAGGAAGATGAAAATTGAAACCATAAGACGCCACCGATGCACACCTATTGGAATGGCTAAAACCGCGTTCCAACAAACTGACAATACCAGGGGCTGGCAAGGGTGCTGGACAGCCCGCAGCACCAGGGCCGGGTGACAAATGAAACTTGTCCAGACTTGTCAACACGCAAAATTCAAATGATTGAAAGTATTTAACACGAGAAAAATAAAAGAATTAGAATTTGAAAAGACACAGGGACACCTCGAAGGACCAACCCCCACCTCCCCTGCAGCCGATGATGGCACCTTCCAGTGTCAAAGACACAGTGACCACGATAGAAGCATGCAAATCCGAGACCAAACCCTCGAGCTCACAACCAGGCTAACCGTGTGCCTGGCTTTTCAGAGCTTGCTGGCTCACCAGGATAAAGGCCTGGTTTCCCCTCCCCACTTCACTTACCGTTTACTAGGCCCAAACGGGACCCCGTATGAACTAGGCAAGTCCCTCTCTGTGCAGACCAGAGCTGAGAAGGATGGACTCAGACGGACACGGGCGTGCGAGCCCCCACGCCACTTTGGATGCTGCTTGGAGGCCAGTGGGGCCTTTGCAGGGGAGGCGGGCAATGATGTCCCAGCCCGCCGCTCAATCCAGGCTGAACTTGGCCTCCGGTACTCAGGTAGCAGGGGCGCGGTGGGTGCGGGAGGGGCTGACAGTGGCACCGCGGGGCCCCCAGGCTGTTGTTTCTACGTCTGTGCAGCTCTGAAAACGGGAGGCACATCACTGTGAGGCGGATGGAAGAGACTCGCCATCTCTTTACACATTTAACTCCAGCAGCCGGTGGGCTGAGAAAGGAGAGGCATATTTTGATGAAACAAATCCTGAATTATAAAGAGTAAGCTTGACCCAGACAGGGGCCGCATGTTAATATTTACATTGTTACATCAGAACTGTGTAATGTGGTCTTGCAACTGCTTTGCCAATTAGGGATCAGGAAGGCAACAGACAAAATGATTTATCATTCTCAGGTCACTGGAGTGAAATAGATATGGCTTAACTACTTGTGGGATGTCACCTACTCACTCTCACACAGGCGTTCAGATTGAAAATGCAAGCCGCAGCGTCATCTTCCGGCTGGATGCTAAGAGCCGTGGGACCAAAGCTGAATTCCTTTCAAGGACGATGTCATGTCTCTGATCATGTCATTCTGAATGTTGGGTGCATTTGCTCGTCCAATGGCCATAATCAATAGTTTTGAAATTTTCAGCCCGTGCAATGGTTTGGCTGCATCAGCTTAGTTTCTATCTTCTGTCTGACTTTGGATAAATCACTTAAACAGTTTTTTTTTTTAAGTCCGTACAGTAGGGTTAATCTCTTAGAGGGTCTTCACCAGCAACGGGGTCAGAGGAAGGCAGGCACAGTGCAGACCCCATAGGCGTGCTTTTTCGTCCCATCGAGAGAGGGAGAAGGAGCGAGACCTCGCGCACCGTGGGACAGACAAATCATTTCCAGAGCCTCGAAAACCAAACCCCTGTGGCTGAAGGTCCAAGAAAGACCACCCCCCACACCTAGCTCGGCAAGGTGCTCGGGCCTGGCTTTCCTGCTGCTCTGGGCCAGGCTGCTCCCCTCCAGAACTAGGTCCGGGCTCTGCACACTGCTGTCTGCCCTCCAACTGCCTCCCATTCACATTTTCCGGCAGTGTTCTGTGCCTTCTGCCCACCGGAGCCAACTCGGAGACGGAGCATGGGAACCATGTGTCCCCGCCTGTGCGGCCCACCCTGGGGCGGTGGTGACTCACGGCTTCGGGGTGGGGACCCGAGCACCCTGAGCCCAGCTGGGCGCTGGTGGACGGAGGGCGGCGCCTTCCCGGGCTCTCTCTCCCGCCTCTGCTCAGCTGCCAGCGGCTTGCAGACTGGGGACGCGGGCCTCCAGCCCCCGCTGCCCGCCCTGAGTTTTCAGGTGCTGGTAATAAAGGTCCAACCACGTCCCCAGTTGCCTGTGGTTCTGGGGAGAGCCACTTCGCTTCCTTTCCCAGCCCTGCAGCTAATAATGCCTCCCTAAAGGGCCCGATGACATCACCGTGTGAAACGAAAACAAAGCTTCCAGGCACAGATGAATTTTCCGTCTGCCATTTCTGTAACGTGCACCAAGCAGGAGGGCCTGGGAGCTCCTTCGCGACCTGGAGGGAGCGAGCAAGAACTCCAAGACACCGCCAGGAAGGGCCTCCCTCCCCTGGGCCAGCGCGGGCTCCTTAGAAGACTGTTCAGTGCTTAGAACAACCTGGGCCGATAGACGCTCTCTGGAACCAGGGGAAGGTGGCGGGCAGGCCCGCACTGCTTCCCCACCTGCCGTGGGCACGTCCACCCGCAGGGAAGCACTCGGACGTCAGCCTCTCTGTCCAGACTCCCCCGCGGGCAGGGGCGCAGCAGATCCAGCCCCTGGTTGCTGGGGGCATCCCCCCGCCCAGGGCAAAGGCTTCACCCCCCGCCCTCCCAGAAGAGCCGGCTTTCCACGCTGGGAAGGGTTTGGTCGGAACAGGCTCAGCCCCGCGCCGGAGGGCCGTCTGGGCGGAGCTCAGAGCGAGCCCCAGATGTCCGTCCTCTGCACGCATGGGCGCGTCCTCCCTACTCCCACTCACCATGACGCTGTCCTAACAAACTCAGACCGGGGTGTTTTTTAAAGTGCTCCCCGCGTCCCAGGAGAGCGGGGAAGCAGCAGGAGGAGGGGCCCTGACTGCCAGGTCCCTGGCGGCCCAGCGTCAGCCCTCATGGGTGGATGGCCACCTAGCAGGACACGGTTTCTGGCACCCGAGTCTCCATCTCCTCAACCCTCCGTCCATGGAAACTTCATCTGAGCTGCTGGCCCCTGTCCCCGGTAGCGGGCCGGACTCTCCGACTCCTCATAAGGAGTCAGGGCCTCTGCTGAACCCTTGGGGACTCGGCGCTCGGTTGCTCGGAGCGGTTGGCTTGGAAGGGGGGTCAGCGCCCCGCGAAGCACGAGGCGTTCCTGTGAGAGGCACTCACCAGTGGACAACGCGCTGCAGGCCGCTGAGCGCACGGCCAGAGGTCGAGAGGGCGGCCTGCAGACCAGGCTCCCGGCCGAGCCGGGAGCTGATGAGAAGCCACAGCCTGAGCTGCCACGGCCAGAGCCCCCAGACGTGCACACGCCTCACAGGGACCAGCTTCCACCAGGCCGCCCGAGGACTGAGGAAACCTCATGGCCACTCAGGAGGGTGACAGGTGTCAGGAAAACTCACAAAACACGTTGAAATGGGCAGAGAAAGGAAACGGTGACCAAGCATGCGGCCTGGTGCTCTGCATTTCCGTCTGGGGGCTGTTTCACAAGGTACGAGACTGGGTAGTGGCGGCTCCTGTCTACAGAGGGGCCAACGGGCGGTGTCTGCACCCACAGGCCGACCTTGGGTCTCTGCAGAGTCCTACGAGCATTCCGTAGGGGAGCCCTGGAATCTCCTTTGAAATGCTCGCAGCGTCTTACGGATTCTCTCATTAGATCTTGGGTTCCTTAGATCCTCTGACGTGTGTGCATTCTGTCTTGGCTTAAGTCAGAATGTTCTTTTAAACAGGATCCTTCTCCATCACGGTTCCGCGGGTAACTGAGGCAACCTGCGCCCAGGTGGGCCCGCTCTACCCCCCGGACCCAGGAGAGTGAGCCTCTCGGCGCGTTGGTGAACTCCCTAACATCCTGTCTACTCAACCTCTGCGCCTCAGATGACGAAGCTGGAGTTCTGCTCATGTGGGGTTAAGGAGACGAGTGACCAAACCAGCAGACTCTGCTCCTAATCCCATCATGGGCCCCTCGGCCGCGCCTCCGCCCTGAGTGCGTGGACGCTGCTGTCCTGCTCTGACAGGAGGCTCCACCCAAAGGCCTTCGCTCCACAGGGCCATCCTGGGAACAGAGGTCCCCAAGTGCCACCAAGTATTCGCAGAGAAACTACCACCTTCAAAAGCTCTAGGGCAGCTTCTCAATATAGGAATGCAGGTGGGCAACTAACCATCCAGCCACAGAAAAAAAAATTCTGTACGTATGACCGGGAGAGGGAGGGAGGGAGGAGCAGAGACAAACCCCACGTCCTGTCTCTCAAGGCCTTGGGGGAGCTGTTTGCTCCCTGGATGTTTCCTGGCCTGCAGCTGAAATGCAGTTATGAGACCCTCCTGGGCCCCTGCAGTATCCCCACGCTTCAGCAAATACAAACACCCCCAAGGACGGGGGTCTAAATGCAGACTCCCGGGATCTGCCCCCAGAGATTCCAGACCTGAAAGTCTTGGGGGGTGCCTGGCAATCTGCATTTTCGGTGGGCAGGCCCTGTGGTTTCTGAGATAGTGCTCCCACCCGACAGTGGTGGGCCGGGGGCCCATCCACGGTCTGGGACACGAAGGGCTCCACACGAGGAGCCACTGAACTTGGATAAGAAACAAAATCGCATCTTCATTTTCACGACCCTTTGGCTAAAATGGAGCATCTCCAGCAAGTACAAATGTCGGCCCCAAAGCGCAGGAGAGTTGGCAGCGCCCGGGACTCTGTCCCCAGTGCAGCCGCGGCCGACGTCACAGGTACCCTGCGCATCCTGCACCACGCTGTGGGTACAGAGTGGCCTCGTGATCTCCGTGGAAGCATGTCATTTGGCCTGATTGGCTTTATGGGGCATCTGTCCCACAGCAGAGCTGGGCCCTTCCCTACGTCCAGAAGTTTGGTTTTATCTTGCAGGTCTGAAATCTTGACTCTGAGACCATGATGGTTAGGAAGCCCTGATCTGAGCGGGGAGCACCAGCAGCACTGATGCACGTGGCCCAGGAAGGAGACGTCTCAACAAGGAGGGAAAATCCCCCTGATGTTGCACCTGGGTGCAGCATGCCCTCAGCTGCCCTTCTGGAGGGTGGCTGACGGCGTGTGCAGGGTAGGCCCCTACCCCCATACAAACGCAGGAGCACGGAGAGGCTGACTGAGGGAGGGAGGGAACGCGCAGTGAGGTCCTGCTTCCTCACATCGTGGTCATGACGCCTGGGGGAGGCGACGCGGGGACAAGAAGACGCCGTCCCCAAAGCCTCCCTGCTCCTCAGAGTGATAACAGTGCTCACCTCCAATCAGGCCGAGGAGAGCAAGGGAGCTGCATGCCCACACGGCCTGTCGGAGCCCGTTGGGTTGGAGATGGGGGCCCAGAGAGATTGAGGGGCTCACCCAAGGCGACACAGTAGGAAGTGCCGAAGCCAGGCCTCTCACCAGGTTCCGGGGCCCAAGTGGGCCGGCTCCCTCTCCAGTAAGCGGCTCTCTGTCTGGCAGATACACCGCAGTGCGTGCCCGTCCGGGCCCAGAGGGCTTCCTGAGGGCACGTGCCCCGGCGACCAAGGGACCCCGTCCCCAGGCCAGACCCAGCTGTCGGTCTCTTGACCACTGCTGCCCAAGGGGCCACACCTTCCCCGAGCCTGTGTGCGGGGGCCACCGGGAGGAGCGGAGCCAAAAGCTTGGCTCAGGCCTAGAACCCTCAGGACAGAAGCAAGCCGCCCCCGCCGAGAGCTCTTACTGCCCCACGACAGGCAGGGACATGGCCTCCACACCAGCAGCGGCGTGGCCGTCTAGCTCCCGAGGCTAGAGGGACACCCACCTTCTAGAGCCAGTGACCCAGAGCGCACGCAGACGTGTCCTCTCGTTGGAAGTGGGGAGACGAAGGAGTTCTGCGGGGGTGGCAGCCGGTGCCAGCCAAGGCCCAGCGTGCCTGGTAGAAACCCTGCTCTGCCACTCGCTAGCTGCGTGACGTGGGGCAAGTGGCTGGACCTCTCTGTGCTTCACTTCCCCCTTCTGTGTTGGCACACGACAGGTGTTCAATAAATATCCAAAGTGGACACTGAGTATGCACCTTTGATGGGAACGCCCACTAACGTCACTATGGAGGCCCTACGACCTTCAAAACATGCCCCCTCCCCGTCCACACTGACAACTTCAGAGGTTACTCATCCGTTAGCAAGACTCAGACACACTGAGTCCCCAAGGGAGCCCAGCGGGGTCAAGACCTTCTCGGGAAAGCCCCGCCTCTCCCTGTCACTACCGTCTGGGGAGGAGCTTGGAGCGTGTGGCCTCTGTCTGAGCCTCAGAGGCCAGCCCTCCAGAGACTCCCCGTGACTCAGACACCAACTACTCAGTGACCTCGGTCACCTCTCCAAGCTAAACAAGGATGAAAGAGAAAAAATAAGAATTTGTGGCGCTCTTCCTTGGTTTTCCCCCTTCTCTAAAACTTTTAATTGTAAAATGATAAATTCACCGGGAATTGAGCAGAAACATGGTGGAGGCCCCATGTGCCCTTCCCCTGCTCCTGTCCCTGCTGTGTGCTCGCATCTTGCACAATCGTGGAGTGATGTCATCGCAACAGCAAATGCAGGAGCTTGGCGCAAGCTGCAGAGCACATTCAGATTCTAGTGGCTCTCCGTGCACATGTGTGTGCCTGCGTGGGGGCCCGCGTGCGTGATTCGCTCTCTACTGAGAGGGTGTGCTCCTGCAAATCTTTGCTCCCGCTCTGTATCCTCTTAGCGGAGCCTGCCGATAACCCAGAGGTTTTTATTCTGATCAAGTCTGACTGATCCTTTGGAGGGCCATGCTTTGCGTGTCAAATCTAAGGCTTCTCTTGGCCTCGATCCTGAACATTCTCTATGATTCTTTTTTCTAAAGTTTTATAGTTTTTCATTTTACATTTAACCCCTGACCCACTTTGTGTTAATTTTTGGATAAGGTATGAGGTCAGCTGGAGGCTCACTTTCTGCCTCTGGACATCCAGCTGTTGAAAACGCTGTCCTCCCTCACTGGAATGGCTTTGGGCCTTTGTTAAGAACCAGTTGGGTATGTCTGTGTGGGTCTATTTCTGGGCCTTTGATTCTGTCCCATCGTCTGTGTGTCTGTCCCTCCAGCGACACCATATGCTGTCCTGCACACCGTGGTTCGGGGGTGGTCAGTATCAGGCACGGTGATTCTTCCCAATTTAGTCTATTTTTTTCAAAATTGCTCTAGGATTCTAGGTTCTTCACCTTTCCATATAAAGGCTCTGTCTATAAACATCTTTGCTGAATTTTATTTTCTCCTTTTTAAAAACAAGCATCTGAAGTGATGTGCATTCATGTGGGCACTTCTGCAAGGCCCTGAGCAGGGTGCCTCCAAAGCTTCCCCAACCCGTGGGCAGATGTAAACTTGATTTCCTTGGCCACCAATGTTTACCACTTAGTAAGTGGCCTCCTGGATGGTGCTCCTTCAGACCCGCGTCCCCTCCCTCCTCAAGCTGGCCCCGTCCCCCAGCACAATCACAAAACCTGAAGGGGTCTCCCCCAGCGCTGCTGGCTGGTCCTAAGGGGTTATACCCAAGGGGCAAGAGTGGTGGACAGGAAGAGGTATCAGGATCTGAGCGGACATCCAGAGGCAGGGAGTCCAGGGACAGTATGGGGCGCTGGTGCCATCAGGGACCCAGCTCCTCTCTCTCCATCCCATCGTCCTTAGTGGGTAGCTTTTGTCCTCATGCCACAAGAAGGCTGCTACTTCTCTGAGCATCGCATCTGCCTTCCGGCCAGGAAGAAGGGGGAAGGACAAAAGGCAAACGGTGCTTGCAGGCTGAGTCTGTTCCTGGAAGCCGCACCCCGTACACTCAACTGTCATGGCATCGACACACGGTGTCCTGCGACCAGCCCTACCTGCAAGGGATCCACAGAAGTAACTGTAAACCAAACCCATACCATTCCAGGCAAGTCAGGGTTTAAAATGAGAAGGGGAAGGGATGGCGGGAGCCGTGGAAGGCCTATAAGATGGCTGGACGTGGGGCCGTCCGTGGTTTAGACACTAGCCGCTCTCGGGAAGGGACTTGGCTCCATCTGCCAGGACTCACATGCTTCACGCGTTATGCTTGTGCTCTTTAAGGATTTTATAATATCTTTTCCATGAAAATAATATACGCATATTATAGATACACTGGAAACTACAACACAGCATAAACGTAATCTCGGCAGCTGGGAGTAAACACAGTGGCCATGTCCACCATGTCCTCCCGCTGTCCCCCGGACACAGCAGGAGGACGCAACGCAAACTTGGAGGTTTTGGGGACAACAATCCGGGTTCTCTACTGGGGCCTCGTCATTCACGGACCCCATGACCTCGCCCCTCTGGGGCTCCACTTCCTCATCTGCAGAATGGGCACAGGTGCTTGGAAGGTCAAGCAGTGCGGGTAAAGCTCTCCAAACCCAGCAGCGTTGGGCTGATGTCAGCGGCGCCCATGCAGTCGAGGGCAGGACCCGCGTCTCAGGCCAGTGGTGAGCTGGGTGTAAGCTTTTCTGTTTGGGAGGTTTGATTTTTCAAGTTGGGAGGGTCATGTCAATGTTCTAAGATCTTTATGAGAAACCCACACAGGCTCCAGATACACAAACCCCTCCACCAAAGCAGGACGGAGTCACTTCTCGCTGACAGTTTGGTCCACCCCCATTCAGATCGTGGACACAGCAGCCAGCCGGAAGCCTGGAACCCGTGTCAGCCGTCTCCCCCCAGAGAGGGGCCTGTGTCCTGCCCCAGCAGCGGTGAGCTACAGGTTCCCGGCTTAGCCACCACCCCCTGCCACGCTGTTCTCCCCAGTTACGGATGGGGCAGGAGTGGCCAGCCTGGAGCAGCGGAGTGGGGAGCTGGGACTGGCCCGGGCCACTGGGGGGGGCATTTCCTTTGCATCACCCCAGATAATCAGGGGCAGCGGGGCCCCACAGCACAGGCTTCCAAGGCCTGTCCGGCACAGTGCCAGCACCAAGGCTGGTGTCCCAACCCAACAGCGCTTCCGGCCCCGCGGGAACTGTTCTCATGCCGGCGAGCTCCCCGCATTCTCCAGAGGAGCTGGAAACTTCACGCGGAGGACCGCATGGGGGCTTTCCAAAGCAAGAGCTCCTGCCCACGTACCCAGCGCCCCCTTCCCTACACACCCGCACCCGGCAGGTGGCAGGCCAGCGACACGGGCGGATGCTAACAGCAGAGGGTAACAATGATGAGCTGGATGCCAGAACACCCCACCAGAGGGACTGACGGCTTGCTGACTGTCCCGCTTTACAAAGAAAACGTGGCCTCAAAAGGAGAACAAGCCCAAGGTGCCCGCAACATGAGCACGCCGTCCACTGTGAGCCTCGGTTTACCTATCCGCGAAGCCAGCAGGTGGGACCAGAACCTGATGCTCCCCTGCAGTCTCTCTCAGTTCTCAGACCCGTCCTGGGCCCCCCTCAGGCACGTGCTCTCAATCTTGGCTGCACCTGGCCACGTCGTCACGGGCCTGGCACCTGCAAGAGCTTGTCTTTCGTGGCTCACCTGGGCCCCTCATGAATAATGCATGCAGGACAAGCCCTCATGAATAATGCATGCAGAGCGAGTGGCCAGAAAGGCTGACCCGTGCAGTTCCCTTTCCTGGTTGGGAGGCCTCAGGGGTCTGCCCTGCTCAAACCCCCCCCCCTTCCCCTCTTCAATCCCTGGTGGTCGTTTCTTTCCCTCCCTCCCACGGAGAAGCTCTGTCTCTTCTGGAGAAGCTACTTCCCAAAGAACGGATTTCAAAGGCCACACTCTGGGGGCCCCCCCCGGCTGGCTCAGTGGGAGGAGCGTGTGACTCTTGATCTTGGGGTCGTGGGTCAGGCATAGAGATTACGTAAAACTATGTAAATAAATCGACTTTAGAGGCCACTCCCTGGTCCCCCTGGTCCTTGACTGAGACCCACAGCTCACACACTGGGACCTATTGTTGGTGCTGGTGCAGAGGCTGAAGCAAAGGGGTATTGGCTTGAAGAGAACCCAGGGCCCGAAGGCAGGAGCCTGGGGAGGCCTCACTGCGGGCACGTGAAGCCGCCCACTTTGTGATGTGGCCCGTGGCTCTCCACGCAGGCCCTGAGAGTCGCCTGCATCCTAACCAGCTGGGGACACCCAATGACAGCCCCGAGCCAGCCCGTCCCAAACCAGTGGATGGGAACCCGAGGGGCCGGGGGAGATACCAGTTCAGCCCGAGTGGGAACCCGGGGGGCGGTTCTCCAAGTGTGGCCACAGTGCTCCAACCTCTGCCTCTGTGGTCACGTGGCCTCCACCGCCTCTGTCTGTGCCAAGTCCTCCCCACCTCCCCCCGTAAGGATCCTGTGATGATACCGGCCTGGATAATCCTGAAAATCTCCCCATCTCGAGATCCTTACCATCATAACACCTGCAAAGTTCTGCCACAGAGGTCACTTGGCCACAGGTTCTAGGTATTAGGACGAGGCCATTTTCAGCTTGCCACCGTCACCTTGTCTTAAACTGGGAAAGTCATAAACCTGCCCTCACACGTGCCCACCGTGGGCAATGGAGGCGGGGACCAAGCCGAGCTCAGGCACCATTGCATCGGGAGTTGGGGGGACTGGGTGCCCACTCTCGTGGCGGGCACTGCCACCCGCGCCCCAGCCTCTCGGTACCGGGAAGAGCCTCAGGGCAGAGGAGGAAAGCCCCCATGGAGGCCGGAAATGGTGGCTGACGTTTCAGGAAGGGCGGGGGCTTCTGGTCAGCCCCGACGTGGAGACACGGGACACACACTCCTCTCTCCGGCTGCGTCTGCCGTCTGGATCGGTCGTTAAGGGGAAATTTGACCTTTCAAAGGAAAGGAATTCGGTGGGAGGTGACAAACAAAGAACGTAAGGAAGGTGACACTGAGGGAAAGTTCTGGGACCCTGGCAGCATGAGGCCATGCACCCACTCCCTGGAGAAAGCACACAGGGTTCCTCCCTGGGAGGCAACCCGTCTCCTCGGTGGGAGTTCACGGCCCTCGACACCCTGTCTGAGGGAGGGCGTTCCCGCGGGAGGCCCGTCTGCCAAGGGCTGCACATCGGTACCGCGGGGAGCGCAGAGCGGGGGCAGGACGGCACGTAAATCCTCTGCAAGGCACTGACTTCAGAGGCGTGGGGGTGCGCGGTGGGACCTGGAAGCCGGCCCGCGGCGCTGGCGCCCCTCCACGCCGTCTCCCTCCGCGGAGACTCACCGGCCAAGAAGGAAACGTTTTGTGCTGGCCCGGATACTGCCAGATGTGGCCAGGCAGCGGATTCTGGGTTTAAATCCTCGATTACTCAGAGGTGACTGACCTGGGAGGTGACTTCCGCACAGACTCCCCGAAACCAGCCCGCTGGGCCTGAGCCCAGACTCCGCCTGCGTGAAACGTGGCCTGGTCCGCGCACGCTGGGTTGGGGGGCCGTGTCGTCCATCCACGCGCACACAAGCTGGCGTGAGGACCTGCCTCCGGTGGGTGCCCTGGGCCTGGTGTCTGGGATCCAGTGACTTCCTTCCTTCTAAGCACACGCGCACCGGCTACCACCACGTGGCCCGCATCCCCCACTGCAAGGCAGACAGCGCTCACCCATCATGGACACCCCAGCTGGGGCTTCGGGATCTTTCACAGTGTGGCACTTCAGGCCCTGGGTACTCTGTCCATTTGGAGTGACGCGAGTCGGCCTGAGGTCACACGCGATTCTGAAAGCATCCCCGGGCCCCCTGGAGATGCCGCGTGTGTTACAGACGTCCAACTGCTGTGAACATCCGCGGGGTGTTCTCTCCAGGAGAGCTGCCGGGGGCGTGCACGCTGGTCGTGAGGAGGGTAGCCGCCAACAGCACACGTGGGGCCGCCGGGCCGCAGCCGTCTGCTTGTGCCGGGTGGCGGTGAGCCACGGAGAGGCCTCTGGTCGCCACACAGAGAGGCGCACGGCGTACGCTAGTGACTCTTCCAGAGGCCGTGAGGTCAGGCAGGAAGGGCCACAATCTCGTGGGGAGCAGGCGCCCCTTTAGGGGCAGGCCCAGGGGACACGACGCTGAGGGAGGGAGGCCAGCCACGGAGCACAAACACAGTGTGGTCACGGGAAAAGTCCAGAACAAGCAAACCCAGGGACAGAAGTGGGTGCGGGTCTGCCCGGCCAGGGAGGGGGGCGGCGCAGGGGCACAGGCCTGTCCTAAATGAGAGTGTCCTAAAGCCGACGGCAGTGAGAGCTGACAGCTCTGCAGACACACTGAACACCACAGCATTGTACGTTTGCAGGGAGTGGACCGTGTATCTCCGCGGACCCGGTGGGGACTTTCGGGTGGCATCTGGGAGGCAGATGACCTCACGACAGGACCACCAGGCTGCTGGCCACCTCAGAGCTTCCCGGCCAGGTGGCCTTGGCAAGTGTCTTAACGGCCCTGAGGCCCAATCTCTGTGACCATAAAAGGCGGTTAGGACACCTCTCCCTGCTGGGCTTTGGGGGCAACCTCCTGTGAGGATGGAAACCACCACAACATGAAGGAGACACAGTAAACCCGGGTCCTCAGGAGCAGGCCTGACGATTCCCAGACCCAGGAGCAAGGGTGCAGGACTCGGTGACCCCCGAGTGCTCCCGGGGGCTGGTTTGGCCCCTCGCCCCACGTGGTGAGAGCACGTGTGCTGCATGAGAAAGGGGGCCAGCCCCCCACCCCCACCCACGATGGCACCCGGCAGGGCATAGCGGGGACCTGGAGGCTGGAGCCCCAAACTCTCTCAGGGAGCACCCCGCAAGGAGCCCCACCATGAGGCGGTCCTCAAGGGAAGAGCCCAGGCCGCTTGGAGCACAGAGCACAGGGGAAGGGCACCCACCAGAGGGGCGGGGCGGGGGAGCCCACCCACCCTTCCCAGTGACAGCACCTTCCACGCCTGAAGGCCCCGTGCGCTCAGGGCTGCGGCATCATGGAGTTGGGAGGGGAGAGCTGCAGAAAACAGGGCGGCAGGCCAGCGGAGAGCCAGTCCTGCTCCCAGAGCGCCTCAGGACCCTTACACGTACGGACACCATCTCAAGAAACACCAAAACTACAACAAGGTGCATTCACCTGGAGCCCGGCTTGTCTTCCCTTTTGGGTCACAGCCACGAGGCGCGTGCCATGGGACAAAGCCGAGGGGACGGGGTCCCAGCAGACGACGTGGAAACACACACACCCGGTCGCGGCAGCTCACACGTTAGGAGCGTCCAGCGCCGGCACCTCGTTCTGACCGCTCAGCTTAGGCCGAGCTCCAGGTCTGGGAGGACTCGCTCCGTGGAATCCGATTCTGGGAAGACAGTTGTGACCATCAATAGGGGGCATTTCTGAATCCAGACACCTGACCACCAGGAGAGACAGACTGACGGAAGCCGCAGGGTGGCCAGGGAGCCCCGCGTTCTCACACCATCCGCACTGGCGCGGGGAATCCTGGTGTTCTCAACAACCCAAATCCACCTCCACCCCCCTCCCATCACAGCACAAGACCCGGGAGGCAGGAATCGCCGACATAGGGTAGCAGCTCGCCGAGATCTTAACGTCACCTGACTTGGCTCAAAGCACACTGACCCCCGGGGGGACTGGAAGTTTGAAACCTCAACCACTTCCCTTCCCGTTTGTCACTCAGGTCCCTCCAAGCTGCCATCCTTCCCGGCCCCGAAGACCCAGCCCAGAAGAACCCCCAGCAAACCCCGCCCTGGGGCTCCGGGCTGAGTCTGCATGTGCCGGCGGAACCGTCCCGGGGAGTTTCAGGAAGTGGACGTGGGAACTGCGATTGTCATTCTCGTTCACCGCCCGACTCGATAATGGGAACCAGACACAACAGGGAGCACAGGGAGAGGCCTGCTGAGGACCCTGCTCCCACGGCGCTGGCCTGAGGAGACCACGGCTCGCAAACGCCGTAGGAACAGCTTGCTGTCGCCGGTGCATGCCTGGGATCGGCTGCGTGCAGCCGCGAGCTGCCAGGCCAGTTCTGCTCCTGGCTGGTGGGGGGACCCGGCCCTGCCTGCTCGCTTACTCAGAAAAGCCATAACGAGATGCACATTTAGCGAAGAGTGCAGCTATGTCGGATTTGTTCACAGCACATGCGAAGCGGGTGCCTTGCAAGATAAGGCCGTCCCCGGGGACGGCGCGGGAGGGAAACCACACAGACAACCCAGAGAAACCGTTAATGAAGGGGGTGCCCCTGATAGGGGCAGATCAAAGGCTGTGGACGGGTCTCCGTGCCCGGCACACGGGTCTGCCTTTGAGCTCACACTTGGTCCAGACATGGAATTTTCTACGGGAAAGCAGAATGCTCCGCTTGGCCTTATAGACGTCCCCAGATGGCATCTGCTCGCACGATCTGGCTGCAAGTCTGAATGCGTTAATAGTAATAAAAACACAGCATGCCCTGGTAGCATCACATCCACACCCCTCACTCCTCGGGAAAGCACTCAGTTTCCGCCCTCCCGGGCAGCCAGTGCTAGAGCCTGGGCCAGCGCGGCTGCAGGGAGCCTGCACTTACCCCCAAGGCAGCGGTGGCATGTCTGCCGCGTGTCCCCGCAGGCGGTGTGTGTCCGGGCAGCTATCTGCGTGCACTCGGCCCACGCCGCACCAGGTGCCTGCAGCAACCACGGGGCGGCCGTCCCCGCCTCTCCTCGGGCTGCTCTGCTCTCAGCTGGGGAGTTTCAAGCCCCGGGCAGCCTGGGACTCCCTCTCCCCTTTCACGCACTTAACCCTGCCGTTGCCTGGTTAGGAGGCATCCGAAGAAAATCAGTCTCGCCCGCTGGGGACGCAGACTGGCTGCGCTCGGGGGCGGAGGACAGGCTCCTGGTCTCCAGCAGGCTCTCCTCACGCTTTCTCCTCCATAAACGGGAGCATGTGGGGAAGGTGCTGGAAGATGCTCCGCTGTGAGGCTCTGTTGGCTTTCTTAACCCTCTGGGCTGCTTCCTCAGGTCGCAGAGGGGAGCACCTGCTGGCTGGGGGTTCAGGAGACCTCCTCCCTGGGGCTTACCAGCCCACAGGTTTCAGGGGGTGCCCTTTGTTGGGCTCCTTCCTGGGGCATCCTCAGGAGAGTTTAGGGGCTCAGACTCACCCCCAAGCTCAGGGAGGGGGTGGGCACCAGGCGGAGAAGCGAGACGGATGAATTCCCACCCCTCTGAATTCTCTGTGGACACTCAGCCAGTCACGGTCCTTCGTGAGCTCCCGAGTCCACGTCTGCAGCAGGTAAGTAGCACCCACTGACCAATAAACTTGGGGGAAGCTATTTACGTGCCTGGTGGAGGCAAGGGTCACCAAACATGAAAGCCTGTCTCTGCTCTGAGCCCACACATCCCGTGGCCCCAGACTTGCGCATTCTGTCTGCTTACCAAGGCATCCTTGGCTCTCATGAGCTACCAGGGAAACTGAGTCATGAGAGCTTAACATGGCCATAATGTACCACTTCCTTAAGTAGGCATGAGCTCCTACCGTGCGCCAGACGGGGATTCCACAGTGGATGTGAAGAGATGGCAGGAGGGACCCCTCTCAGGGGACAGCAGCCCCGCGGAGGACCCCCAGCCCCCGAGAGGCCCCAGGCACACTCGCACACACATGCTTACACATGACACGCATGGCATGCACGCCCACACATGTGCTCACATCCATAATCCTGTCCAGCCATGGGGACCAAGCGAGGCTGCCACCCAACCCTCCAAAGCATCCCTGGGGTCTCCGGGGTCCTTCCTGACTACGATGCCACCAGGAAGGACCCTCAGTAGCCACTGGATCAGGAGACTGAAAAGACACATCCCCAGTCTTGGTTCTGGTTTCTGATTCCCGAACTTAGCTGACACCCCAGAGTTGCAGCCTGTGGCCCCCACATGAAAGAATGGGGCGAGGCTGCTCAGCATCCACACCACGTGGCCGGGTGGCAGCAATGTGTAGGGGTCGGACCCTGACTTGACCACTTCCTGGCTGCACCGGTTAAAGCAAATTGCTTAGTGTCTCTGAGCTCGGCAAAGTTCAGATAATGAGAGCACCGCTCCGGTGGGGATAAGATTCAGGATTAAATGACTACTAGCAGGTGCAACATCCTTGGAGGCACCGTCTCTGGGGACCCAGACAGACTCCATCACCAGCGCCTGATCCTGCGGCCGGGGGCTCGCATACACACACATTTGTGGCTACGGCCAACTTGCTACTGAGCGTCTTTGGCCTTGAAAATGCCATTCACATGTGATGCAGTCACCCCACAGCATCACCTCCTCTCCAGAGGAGATCCAAGATCCAGAAAACATGTCTCAAAGATGCTAACTAACTGGAAGCTCAACGCCCCCAAATGGGGGTGGTGGTAAACTAGTAAAGGTCGTGAGATGAGTTCGCCAGGGGCTCCTGGGGTGATGGCTCAAGGCCCGCCACCTTTGCAGGGTTTTTTCCAAACACATAGATGCAAGTGATTCTGTCTGAAACAGGCAGGAGGAGACCCAGGAACAGGGCCAGCGCGTCGGGACAGAGGTGAGAACTTCCAGCGCGTCCTCCCCTGAGGTCTGAGGCATTGCGAAATGAACAGGAATATCCCAAAACTAAGACACCCCACCAGGTCCATATGCTTGCAGTCTCCTAAAATGAGCGTGGACGCCTTTACAAACAGGAAACAGGCATCTACAAGTAAGAAAGCCAATCCTGACTTCTGGCTCCTTTTCAGGCCTCGGGTCTTCCTTTCTCCACTCTTCTCTCCTGGTCCAGCCACCAGCCACCTCCCGCCTCCCAGAGCCGCCCCGTGCCTGTGTGTGCGGCTGGCACCGGCAGCCCGCGGCAGACCTGGGGGTGCCGGCGCTACTGTGCCCATCTTCCAGATGGGAACCGTGAGACTCAGAGGGCTAAGTGACCTGCCCGAGTCACCCAGCTGGGACTTGAACCCATCTTACCCCCAAGCCCGGAGCCATCCTGAGAGGTGAGAAATCCCACCCTGTGGGGCCTTCAGGAAAGAAGCCCCTTCTAGGTCTCGTCTGGATGTTGCCCTTCAGTGCAAGGGCCTCACGGTCCCCATCGCAGCCGCCTGAGCATCCCCATCAGCGGCAGCTGGCAGGCAAACACGGCACACGCATCAACGAGCATGAAGGGCACACAGCCCAGGCAGGAACCGCCTCAAAGGGGTTGGAGACGGAATCCCAACAGGCGGCTCCTTCGGGGGCGGGGCCAGGCCAGGAGGAGGAACCAGGCCGAGCTTGGGAGCGGGAGGTCAGGGCTACATGTTGCCGGGTGGTCCCCCCACCCCGTCGTTTAATAACACACGTGTTGCAGGGAAGGGGCCTGGCCGGCGTGGCCGAGCTCTGGGTGAAGGAGATCACCCTCCGAGTGGTGGGTGGGCGGCCCCCCCTCTGCTGAAGGGCACACTGAGAGGAAAGCAGTTTCCTCAAGGAAGAAGAAATGCGCCTCCGGACCGCGGGTCAGCCCTGGCTGTGTCCTGCTGACCCGCGGACTTCGTGGGAGCCCAGGCCTTGAAGTCCATGTCTCAGGCGCCTAACACGTCCTGCCGGCTCTGGCCCGAAGCGCCGCCTGAGGAACCTCGCGAGTCGACCACACCCGCATTGCGTGCCCGCTGTGAGGTGGTTCACATCACCGGCTGACCACGGGCTTTGTGGCTGTCTCTACCTCAAAAGGCCCACTGGGCACTCTGCCCTGCACAGCCCCGTGACAGATTTTCCTGTAGCAAATGCGATTATGCGTAAACCATTTCAGGCCCGGCCACCGTTTCCGGGAGATTCCCAAGACCGTGGGTTTGTTGGGTTCTACATTTTAACCAACAGCTCTAGTGTGCAAACAAGGCCTGAGAACGCTTTATTAGCAGAAACCTGGCAGATCAAAAACCTCTGGCTGCACATCAGCACCCCCAGGCGGGGCTCGGACCCGCGGGGGCCTGGTGGGCTCCGGATGGCCCAACCAGTCTCAGGGCTGCAGCAGGACCGCGGGCTTCAAGCTCCCAGCTGTTCCAACGCTCGGCCGAGGACAAGCGCAGCTACTTTACCTACAAAACTTTGATTCAGGCCTTTCAGACAAGGCATTTTCTTTCATGGTGCAGACACAGGGCACGCCTCCTGCGGATGGCACGGCCCGACTCTCAGGAGGAGTCGAGAAGCAAACACTGGCCTCCTGAGGGGTGAATTTGCTGGACTGCTTGCCATCAAGTGAAGGTCGCGGGCGGCCTGTCTAACTGCCCTCCTCACGGCACTGTACGCTGGAGTGGACACTCCAGAACCAGGTGAAGGTGAAGCTCAGAGCAGGTAACTGACGCTGCTCAGCGTGCAGTTACTCCAGGAGCTTAAGAAGTGTCTTAGGGAGGAAAGAATGGATGATTCTGTCTGTCCCTGGTCTAAAACTATGGTGCATCCCCTCATCTGTATTCTGTGCAGGGAGGTGCTTGTTATAGTAATCTATTGCTGGGTAACAAATCACCCCAAAGCTTCCTGGCTTAAAACAGCAAATGTCACTTACTATCTCTCACCCTTTCTGGTGGCTGTGCAGTTTTCACCTGGGCTCTGCCCTGTGGTCTCATCTGAAGGCTGGATTGGGGTTCCTCGCCAGCTGGCAAGCTGGTTGGCTTCAGCTGGGGCCTCAGCTCGTCCCCACATGCCTACTTGAGGGTCCTCAGAGCATGGCGGCTAGCTTCCCCAACAAACCAAGTGGGGAGGAGCTGCAGGGCTTCTATAATCTTACATCAAGGAGAAGCCCCATGCTGTCGCTTCCACCATATGACACTGCGTGTGCAGGCCCGGCCCAGGCTCAGTGTGCAAGGGGCATGCACACCATCACTGATGCCACCTTGGAGGCTGGCCCCACAGTCTGTCCTGATTCCCCAAATGGTCCTCATCCCTCCCATTTCTTATTTTTAGCACTGTTTGCCATCACGAATCAGAAAGATATTTTCAAACACAGAAAGTGTCTCCCTGATCTCTAACAGCCCTCTGTGAGGAGCTTCTGTCTCCGCTCATGCCTTTCCTTATGAGACACGGGCAGAAGCCGCCCTCAGAGCTCCCCCGACAAATCTCGCTCTGTCACTCAGCCCATTAGTGCAGGTTTATTTTCCATATTGCTGCAGGCAACAGCACTGCTCAACTGTATAACTGGGACCCAGACCACCTTTCTTGGAAAGGACTTGACGGGGCATCCTTGCTTGGGACCTCTTGTGCAGCTGTGGGCTCACATCGGCTGGGTCTGCAGTCTCGTCTGAAGGTGTGGCTGGGGCAGCAGGATTCCTTCCAAGGTGGCTCCATCAGTGAGCTGGCAGGTTGGTGCTCTTGGCCACAGAACTCAGCATCTCTCCAAGTGGCCTCTCCATGGGGCTTCCTGAGTGTCCCAGCGATGACGGACATCCTTCAGAGTAAGCGGCCCAGGAGACCAAGATGAAGCTGCAGCGCCTTTTATAGCTCAGCCTCAGAAGTCAAGTCCACCAGCTCTGCCATATTCCACTGGCCACTTGAACTGGACCTGATGCAAAGTGGGAAGACGACAAAACCAAGATGCATGGGTCACTGGGGTCATCTGAGAGACTGACCACCACAGTGCTGTCCTAAAGAGAGGTCCATGAAAGAGGGTCAGAGAAAAGCAATGAAAAGGTCAAGGGACGCAGACTAATCAATCTGAAAATGACCAAGTTAGACCAGGATGGTGACCAGTGTGAAATCATCAAAGGTCAGCTGATGGTGAGCACACAGGAAGAGCCAAAGTCAAAATCTATGGGCCAACTTGGCCCTAGCACTCCCTTACCCAGGGCCGTGACTGTCACACCACTTCCCTATCAGCAAAGAGATGATGATGTTTGAGCTCTCTTCTACATTCATTTATCTGAAGACCAAAGGAGTAATAGAAAGAACAGCAAAGTGCCAAAGAGTTATGCTGTTATCATTAACTTATTTATTGTAATCAGAAATGATAAGGCCTTTTAAAAAAAATTATAGCTTGGGGCGCCTGGGTGGCTCAGTGGGTTGGGCATCTGACTCTTGATCTGAGCTCAGGTCTTGATCTCAGGGTCATGAGTTCAAGCCCTGTGTTGGGCTCCACACTGGGCATGGAGCCCACTTTAAAAAAAAAAATCACAGTTTTATTTGTGATATAATTCACATACTGTACATTTCACTGGATTTTAGGCTACCATCACCACCACAGAATGCAAGGTCCTTTTGACCCTTGAGAGAGTATTTGCAGACCACAAAAAGAAATACCAGTCAATGGGGTAGAAATTAACTAGGGGGCTCCTTAGCCCAGGAAGCATGAGGAACCATGAAGTTCAGGTTGAGAAAGGATATCAGTGGGAAGAGATGTCCAGGCACATGAGGGCTGAACCACCTGTGCAGGAAGATGGGGAGAACCAGCCAGCAACCTTGAGGTTGGACTGAATGAAGGCTGACGGCCTGTCCTGAGGGGCCTTGATGCCCAGTGAGAACCCCCCTCCTGAACCCCAAGCACCCTTGCTTCGTTGCCCAGCACACCCTCCCATGTTCTCTTGCTCCTAGAGCAGAGGGCACCTTTCCTTTCAAGACAAGTGGTTTAGTGGTGAGAACCCCTGTGGCCGGTGGCATAATTCTGCCCCTGGCCTCCTGCAGAGACCACCCAGTCCCTGCAGCTTGGCCCCTGGGGCCTCCTCAGCCCTGCAGGATGGGACAAAGCCTTGGTCAGCCATGAGTTTGGGGATTTAATGCTGCCCCTCTATCTGACCCTCCCGGGAGACTTTCCTTCTGCTTTTGTGGCTCTAGCCAGGCTGTTGCACAGCTGAATCCGGGAACAAAGAAGGGGCCGGGGCTCTAAACGTTAGAGCACCAGCAGTCAGATGAGCAAATGGTGGCCACAGATTCACAGGGGCAGGCTTGGCCCTGGGGTCAGGCAAGCACCTTGACAAAGGAAATGGGCCACAGTGGGCACGATTTTCCTTCTGACTAACCACGTCCAGGTGGAGGAAGATAGGGCGCCTCTCTAGCAGCAGAGGGAGAAAGGGCACGTGAACCCTGGATTGCTGGGTGTTATGATAGGACTTGCTTCTCCCTGCCTCTTTCCTTGCTCCACGGCAAGTCCAATGGGTAGAAGGCCCTGCCGGCCCAGGAGTGAGGGCACGAGATGAGGCTGTCTTGTGGAATGAAGGGTTGGGGGCCTCTCATAACTCCAGAAGGCAGGAAGTCCCAGCCACCCCAGAGTCTGGAGCGCACTCTCCTCTGCGGCATATGGCCCCGGAGCCAAATCCCAGCTCGTTCACCGAAACACTCACTCCTCTCACCTCCACACAGTTCAGGCTGGAGAATTCCTGCCATCCCCTCTGTCCCCGGACCCTCAGTCAGGAGTCTAGAAGTCTGCAGCAGATGCCCAAGCCAGGGTTCATGGAATCATTTTGGAAACAGAGAGGGCTTTTCAGCTTTTTGCTCTTATAAAGAACACAGCAAACGCCAGCAACTCTCAGAAATCTGTTCTGAGCACCTCAGTGACAAATTCTATTCTGACTTTTGCCATCAGCCCAGATTTCCTGGTGGGCCCCTGGCAGCGCCATCCACCCAATGACAGGCCCAGGGAGGATGCTTCCTAAGGGCCACGGAATCCTGGCAGGGATGGAGTGAGGAGTTCTGTGCATCGAAGAACTGAAAATGGGAACCACTTGATGAGGGGAGGAGGCTGACAACTCGCTGGCCTGGGAAACTCAGCAGCAGATTAACGTACATAAAGGCAGGTGAGTGAGTGGGTGTGTCTGCATGGACATACACATGTGCACACACACGCACATGGCTGTGCAAGGGTCCTGAGCACCCATAGCATCCACATCTTGGTTTCTAAATACCATCTTCCACTAAAAGTGAGCAGGACTCCCTGCAGAGATGGAAGATTTCAGTCTGCAGGGAAGCATCAGGTGCTTCTGGAAGACTCCAACACACCAGGCGGCCAGGAAGCCAACCAGGAGCCCAGGGGCTGTCAACACACTTGGGAGCCAGCTTGATGGGGCTCACGGAGAGTGACAGATCACACTCTATTAAAAAAAAAAAAAAAAACTAGTTCCTGAGTTCAAACGCAGATAAACGAATAAAGAAGCAGAAGTTTGAGGAAGCATGAAATGTTTACATAGTTTTAAAGTACTTTTCTACAAAATCCTTTTTTATAATAAAGAAGAAAAGAGTAATTTGCAGCAGAGGAGACCTGGGAAACACCACATTAAATAGTCAATATTCCCATGACCAGTAAAGGGACAAAGTGCAGTTTTGCCCCCTCCCCTGATGGGCCAGCCAAGAGATACAGCCTCAGTCTCTACTGTTCCTGCCCCATGGGAGGCTCATCTCCAGGAGACGCCAGACACCCTACAACACAGACGAGCGCCGAGGCCAAGAGGAGACAAGGAACTTGCATGCACTGAAGGAGGTAGAGTGGACAAGCCAAGCTGCGGCAAAGCACAGACGGACAGACAGACCCTCTCCGCTCTCTGGCCCAAGGGGGTGGGGTCCACACGGACTATCAGGATGTTGCTTTCCACTCTGCTAGTGCACTGAGCCTTGCGGGACAAGGTCTGAATGTGCAGGAGCCGAGCGCACACACCAAGGTGCTGGGCAGTGCAGGTCACGGCCAGTTGGTCCCTGATGCCACCCCCCTGCCCGGCGGGTAGCTGTTGTCCGCGGGCACTGCCCTGCTTTCGTGTGGCCCTGCTGCATCGTCCATGTCATGTGCACATGTCTTCCTCCATCTCCCCGACCAGTGTTAGCCCTGCGTGTGGGGCTGACCCACCCACATCCTCAGCTCTGCCAGCTTGTCCCCCAGCCTCTCCTGATCCGAGCTGAAGCCCCCACCGTCCACCACATGCTCTGCTGCCCGGGGCCTTGGCCCAGAGGAGGGCCCAGGCTGTAGGACGGCCAGGCCGTCCCAGAGGGGTGGTCAGTGAGGAGGTGCCCAGGGCATGGGCTTGAGCAAGGCCCCGAAAGACAGGCATGTCTTGTGTACCCTGAGCATCCACAGAAAGCCCACTCCTCCAGGGGCCACTGCATGCAGACATCAGGGAGGGAGACCCCTTGGGCTAGGGCATCCCTTCTCCCATCGGCCACCCCCCCCCCAAGTCCTGGCCAAGGCAAAGAACAGACGCCATGCAGACGGGGAGCCAACCGCGCTCGGAGAGACACCTGGCCTTACCGCAGAGGTGAGGGCCTTCGGGATTTTCCTCCTTCCCCCCCACTCCTCCCCACCCCTCCCTCCCCCCTCCCTCCTCACTCCAACTCCTGTCTCCACAGGTCCTGGGTCCTGCCTCCCCCCACTAGATGCCAGTAGCACCCCCTGCCCCAGTTGTAACAACCAGAAAGATCTTCAGATGTTGGCCAACGTCCCACGGGGGGTCAGAATCACCCCTGGCTGAGAACCATAGGGTCCTCTATGACACACCTTTGTACCCTGTTCAGCTGCAAGGCTCCGGCACCCGTGACTTACTGGCGAAATGATGCCCCGGCCTCGCCGCTGAGCGGGAGGAGAGAGGGCTGAGGCAGGGCGGGAAGCACTCGGGTAGTCCCCTGGGCCTCTGGGGGCCTGGTCCTGGCTCGAGAGAGAAGCACGAGAGTAAAGCAAATTGTACTCTCGAGATCCATCTGCAAGGTTTGTGACAAACTGCAAAGGGAGCAAACACAGGCTTTCCCTGTCATCAGCAGCCATGGGCCCCAAAGTCAGCTACACCCACGGCACTGAGATCATTCTTGAAAACCCACCAATCACAGACGCGGCAAAGGGCTGGAAGAAGCCAGCAAGGAGGATGGAGCTGCTTCGCTGTGATAAGCCAGGTCTGGCTCAGGGGGATTCCTGGAGCTGCCCCAGGCCCGCCGGCCAGCATGAAGTCCTCACTGAGGTATGCCTCAGCCTGGGGCAGAGAGCCTGGGATCCGTGGAGAGGCCTGACCCACACCCACTCGGCCTGGCGGCCGGTCAGGGCCCCTCTGTGGTTACACCCGGAGGTCCTTGCAAGGGAACAGGGCCAGCAGCCAGGGGTGAGGGCTGGACCCGCAGCTCACCTCCTCCAGACAGCCTGGATGGCCCGAGCAGGGCCGGGCAGGACGTGGTCAGACAGAGTGACTTGAAGGGCTGTTTAAACCGCATCATGTGGGCCAGCAAGAGCTGGGCAGGGGTCTCAAGAGGGTCCATTTCTTGTGACAGGCAGGGCCCAGAGGGAGGCAGGGGCCTGCCCGGGACAGAGGCCAGTGTCTGCCCCTCACAAGGAAGCATCCCCCAGCTCTGGGGGTTTCAGCTTAGCCCAGGGTTTGCACACATGTAGGTACAGCTTATTTGGGAGGGTCAGTAACCAGAAGGGTCCCAGGCACAGTGCATAGGAAACGAGCTGAAAACCAGACCCACTGCCCACATTCTGGTCCCATGACTGGAGCCCTTCCCACTCAGTCACTCAGCCACCCGGTTCCGAGACATCTGGGAGCTGCTGACGAGGTGAAGGGCAATTCCAGGTCTTGTGGGGCCTCTTCAAGAAAAGCAATACCCAGATAGGACCCCAGACCGGATCCAGTGGTGAATGCTTATTGCCCCTGCTGTGCCGGGCGCCACAGTACCTGCTGGTGTCACCACCATACCCCCGGGGGCATGGGCCCTGGCGTTCAGAGCCTCCCAGGCATGTGCTGCACCCAGGACAGCGAGCAGCGGCTTGATTCTACTAGAAGAGAGAGCAAGCCCACACACGCATCCCCCAGACCCAAATGCTGCCCTTCGGCCCGGCCCCAGACCCACGGGCACCACCGCAGTGCCAGCCTCAGTAGGGGAAGGGCGGGGTGTGCAGTGACGATGGCCACGACTGAATGCAGTTAGGGACACCTCATGATGCCGGCCTCACGGAGGTTTGCAGCCATGGGGGCACGACCACCATGGGAGAACAGTCATGGGAGCACGGTCATGGTGGGAGCACGGTCATGGGAGCACGGCCATAGGAGCACAGTCATGGTGGGAGCACGGTCATGGTGGGAGCACGGTCATGGGAGCACAGTCATGGTGGGAGCACGGTCATGGTGGGAGCACGGCCATAGGAGCACGGTCATGGTGGGAGCACGGTCATGGGAGCACGGCCATGGGAGCACGGTCATGGTGGGAGCACGGTCATGGTGGGAGCACGGTCAGGGTGGGAGCACGGTCATGGTGGGAGCACGGCCATAGGAGCACGGCCATGGTGGGAGCACGGCCATAGGAGCACGGCCACAGGAGCACGGTCATGGTGGGAGCACGGTCATGGTGGGAGCACGGTCATGGGAGCACGGCCATGGGAGCACAGTCATGGTGGGAGCACGGTCATGGTGGGAGCACGGTCAGGGTGGGAGCACGGTCAGGGTGGGAGCACGGTCATGGTGGGAGCACGGCCATAGGAGCACGGTCATGGTGGGAGCACGGTCATGGGAGCACGGCCATGGGAGCACAGTCATGGTGGGAGCACGGTCATGGTGGGAGCACGGTCAGGGTGGGAGCACGGTCAGGGTGGGAGCACGGTCATGGTGGGAGCACGGCCATAGGAGCACGGCCATGGTGGGAGCACGGCCATAGGAGCACGGCCACAGGAGCACGGTCATGGTGGGAGCACAGTCAAGGGAGCACGGCCATGGGAGCACAGTCATGGTGGGAGCACGGTCATGGGAGCACGGCCATGGGAGCACAGTCATGGTGGGAGCAAGATCACGGGAGCACGGTCATGGTGGGAGTACGGTCAGGGTGGGAGCACGGTCATGGTGGGAGCACAGTCATGGGAGCACGGTCAGGGTGGGAGCACAGTCATGGTGGGAGCACGGTCATGGTGGGAGCACGGCCATGGTGGGAGCACGGTCATGGTGGGAGCACGGCCACGGTGGGAGCACGGTCATGGTGGGAGCACAGTCATGGGAGCACGGTCAGGGTGGGAGCACAGTCATGGTGGGAGCACGGTCATGGTGGGAGCACGGCCATGGTGGGAGCACGGTCATGGGAGGACAGCCATGGTGGGAGCACGGTCATGGTGGGAGCACGGTCATGGTGGGAGCACGGTCATGGGAGGACAGCCATGGTGGGAGCACGGTCATGGGAGGAGCACGACCAGGGAGCACGGTCATGGGGTAGCCACCAAGGACACAGAGGAAGAAAGTTCCCTCCAGCTGCTGTCTTGTGCTGGGACCTTTCCACCTTCTGCCTGGCACAGTCCAGAAAATGGAATCCAGAGCAGTGACTTCAAACGGCTATGCCTTGGGGACGCGGGGACAAGCCCTTCTGAACGTGAGAATGTGGGGGGCCGGGGGGGGATCTGAGCTCTGAGCCCGCCCTGCCCAGGGTGAGCGGCAGCCTCAGAAGTTTCCAGCATCATCTGTGTGGGGGAGGGTGGGAAGGGAAACCGCTCTCAGGAAGACCATGCCAGCAGTGTTCCCGCCGAGCCACACGCCCTCCGGACACGCTGAGACCAGAGCGCGCACAAACCACTCCAGGCCGCTGGGAGGGCAGAGACCCACCGGCGGGATCACGCTGGGAAGGCGCGGAGTGGGCAGGAGACCGAGATGCTGAGATGCTGCCGGAGCTGCCTCACCTCTCTGGGCACACGGAGCCGATGTTAATGCATACCGGGCTCACAGGTCACAGCCGGGATTCGGGGAGACTATGCAGGGCGAGCACCCCGCACCACTCACGGCTCTGAGGCTTGATATACAGTAACAGATGACAACTTCAGGGCAAAGCCCCACGCCCCACGCCATCAGCGAGCAGGCGTGGGTTTCTGGCTTTGCTCTGATCTGTGCCTGACTGTGACCTCCACCCCATGCTTCAGCTGCTAGGTCTGGAGCTCAGGAGAAGCCCATTTGCCTCTGGGCAGAAGAAGCAGACTGGGGTCACCGGAGGTCCACGAGGGGGTCACGGGGGAGGAGCACAATGGAGCGTCTCCAGCAGCTCGGGGTTGGACTTGAATTCAAGGTCAAATGCACATCTCTTAAATCAGGAGATATGGATGGTCCCCAAGACCAGTGCCAGCAAGGGCAGAGGGTGGGAGCAGAACCCAAGGCCCCCAACAGGACTGCTGTTGGGAGGGGGTGTGGGGAAGAAGAAAGATGCACCCTGGCCTCTGCCTTCTCCAGCCTCTTGTGCCAAGTCAAGCAGGAAGCCGGTGCCCCGGGGGGGACCACCTGGGAGCCGACGGTGAGCACCGCCCACACTGTCCGGAGGGCAAGTGAACCATGAGCGCCCCTTTGACCTCAGACCCGCATTCTCCAGGGCCGCCTACAAGGAAGAGGCTGCTCCTTACGCAGGCTTGTCGCCCTCCGTCTTCCTCCTGTGCTGACGCACGAGACTGGGACAGGGCTCTTCCCATCATGGAGGCAAGCTTGGCCTTCTAGAGATGTGTCATTTCCCTCATCGGGGAACACTGGCCTCAGGTGGCACTGGTGGCCGAGTCGTGAGCATCCACAGTGGCATGGCTGTTGGACTCTGATGGCCTCAGATAAAACCCATCATCTGTCTGACCAGTGTGGGTGCCAGATTCAGGGAAGGCCTGGCTCGATCCCAGGGGCCAGAGCGGGAAGCCTCTCACGGCCCCAGGCCCTGCTGCCCTCACCCTGCTGCTGGCTGCCGCCCACCCCTGCCCACACCAGACCCACGGCTTCCATGCATTCCTGTTTCCACTGCCCTCAGCCATTAAGCACCCAGAGCTCACCCCCATCCATCTCCCCAGGGCCCGTCTGTGCACGGGGCCCAGGGTGGCGGGGGGGTGGGGGGGCAGGGGGGCCGGCCTTACAGGGGTGCACGGTGGCTCTTTCATGGGAATGGCGGGAGACAGTAAATGGGCAGCAAGGCAGAACCTCTTTTCTGACTGCTTCAGTGGGTGACGTCAGGGAGCATCCCCAGCGGAGTGAGGACGGGGAGATGCAGCAGCCTGGCTGAGTGCGAGCAGAAGGAAGGATGAAACCACCAGGCAGAATTAAGTGTCCGCCGGGGAGTGCAGGGCCTCCCAGCAGATGTGCAACCAGCCAGCCAGTGGCTTCTCCCCAGCTCACCAGGGGCAGCTGCAGGTGCAGGCTGGCAAAAGTTCAGGTTTTCCAAGTCTGGGGTTTTGCCAAGGTGAGTGACAGACTAAGTGGCTGCAGGCAGGAGGGCACACAGGCAGCGCTGGGCCGTGGAGTCCAGGCTGGGCAGGCAGTCCTGACGTGGGGGGCACGGGTTCCTCCCCCCCTGCCCCATGCCGGGATTTGAGGGAGTGGCCAGCAGCACAGGGCAGATGGCGCTCTACCCCACCGACGCGGGACAGTGGGTGTGCGGAATCAGATTTAGAAGTTGGTATTTCACAGGCACCTGGGTGGCTCAGTTGGTTAAGCGACTGCCTTCGGCTCAGGTCATGATCCTGGAGTCCGGGGATCGAGTCCCGCATCGGGCTCCCTGCTCAGCAGGGAGTCTGCTTCTCCCTCTGACCCTCCCTCCTCTCATGTGCTCTCTCTCTCTCTCATTCTCTCTCTCAAATAAATAAAATCTTAAAAAAAAAAAAAAGAAGTTGGTATTTCACATACCGTAAGCCTATGCTGATGGCGCCTACGCTGATGGCGGCTTGTTAGCATTTCATTTTTAAGAGCTTGCTGCTGGTCTATGAAGATGCAGTATTTTGTGTGTCGACTTTGATCCCCCAAACATGCTGAGCTCTCTTAACAGTTCCGATAATTCATCTTTGGAAATTATTCGGAATGTTCTAGAACACAGTCACGTCATTGTGATGGGTCTCTCCCCTCCCACTACCCATCACCAGGTGCTCCTGAGTCCCAGTGATGTGCGCAGCACGCCGTCAGCTGACCAGTGTTTGTGGAAGCCCCTGGCCAAGTTGCAGAGGCTCCCTTGTGTTTCTAGAATGCTAACCATCCTTGTCTACTCCTTTTTTAACATTCTGAAGTGGTGACGTTTATCAAGAGCTGTTTCTGCTGAGAAGCTCATATTTTCTCTTAAGTGCTGAGTTACACTGGGCGATATCCTAAGGTTAAACCTGGCTGCGCTCATGAGCTCAACACCCCTCAGGTCCCCACCCCAGCGAGGGGTCCGCGGGGCCCTCCTCCCGTGCGCTGCAAGGCAGCAAAACATGAAATAGCCGCTCAGTTGCCCGTGCTGGATCACGGCCGCCCCAGGCGCGACGGGGCCCCAACTGCACTCCTGCCTCGGCCAGACTGCCAGAGGGGAGGCCCGCCCTCCGTGAGCGCCCTGCACACTGCCTGTGCGTGCTCATTTCAACCCGCTTCCCCGCCGTCCGCCCTCCACGCAGAGCCCCCTGCCGTCCCCCTAATTCCTTGCCTTTTTCTGCACTGATCGGGGGCTCTTCTGAACCCTAACTCCCCCCTCCAACCCCGCGCCTGCCATTTGTTGGACACTATACGCAGTCATGGGTAAGGAACTGCAGCTCGCTAGACCCAAATCCAAACGTAGCAGTCTCCTGCGTTCCTTCTGAATCCTCCTCCGTGATATGCTAATTCTGTTTCTTTTTAAGCCCTACAGACATTATTTTCTTCAATACAGTCAGTTTCTCAGACTACTCCTGTATTTGCACTTTTCCTGCACCTCAGGATCTCCCGTCTAGGATCACTCTCCCTTTGCCAAAAGGACAATCTTCATTTTTTAATTTTTTTTTAAAGATTTTATTTATTTATTTGACACAGAGCGAGCGAGAGAGGGGACACAAGCAGGGGGAGTGGGAGAGGGAGAAGCAGGCTTCCAGCCAAGCAGGGAGCCCGATGCGGGGCTCGATCCCAGGACCCTGGGACCATGACCTGAACCGAAGGCAGACGCTTAACGACAGAGCCACCCAGGCGCCCCAAAAGGACAGTCTTTATAATTCCTTTCAGTGTGGGTCTGCTGGTGGCAAACTTTTGTCTTTTGTTTTATTTAAAAAGCAACCTTTTAGGGGCACCTGGGTGGCTCAGTTGTTAAAAGTGTCTACCTTTGGCTCAGGTCATGGTCCCAGGGTGCTGGGATCGAGTCCTGCATCAGGATCCCGGCTCAGCGGGGAGTCTGCTTCTCCCTCTTTCTCTGCCGCTACTCCCTACTCATGCTCTCTCTAATAAATGAATAAAATCTTTAAAAAAAAAAAAAAGCAACCTTTCAAATTGAAGAGTGACAGAGAAAAGCACGCAGCGACGTGCCCATGATGCCAGGCTCCCCAGGTCACTGCGGTCTCTCCCCCTTGGGGGGCTTCTAACACCAGTGGCTGTCCTCCTTTGTTACCTCCTAGTGGTTTCGTGGGGTTTCCTGCACGTGCCGTCCCAGATTTCAGGACACATGTGGGCGAGGGATCACGACTGCTCCCCTGTGCGTCCCTGGCTGACCCAGAACCACCACGGATCACAGCGCCCTTTGTCCCTGTGTGGAGCCACGCCGTTCAGTGCTCGACGGGGAACGTTGCACGAGCGGGTCTGCCTGTAGGCGCCTCATCCCACCCCGATGCCCTGCGTCCACACCGTCCTCCAAAGTTGTTCAAAGTCTTCAAGACGGTCTCTGCTACTCTTGGCCCTTTGCGCTTTCAAATACATTCCAGACCAAGCTTGTCAACTTCCACAAAAACTCCCTGCTTGGATTTCAGTTGGAATTGCACCGAATCCACCATTTAGGTAAGAACGGATACCTTGAAGCTTCCAATCCACAAACGTGCCAGACACCTCCACTTCTTAGGTTTTCTTCAACAGTACTTTACAGCTGTCTGTCTCAGGCATCTTTTGTTAATTTCTACATAATTTCAGTGTCTGAAAGGCTATAATATATAAGGTAAGGGATAATTACTGATTTTTCCTGGTAATTAGAAATAGAATCAAGTCTTGTACATTGAGCGTGTGGCCAGCAACCTTGCTAACTTTACTCACTACTTTTGATAGCTTGCTTAAGGATTTCTCTGGATTTTCTTCATATATAACCGTATCTCTGCAAATAACGACAGTTTTATTTCTGGATTTTCAAGACTTACATCTTCAAATCTCCTTTTCTGGCCAGGCTCTGTGGTGCAGGGACAACAAACGTGGTGAGCAGCCAGTCTTGTTTCAACCTCACCTCAGGGACAGAGCGGCCAATACCTCCCAGTGAAGCAGGATATTTGCCTTAGAGTTCTCAGCTGATTAAAGGAAGGAAGTTCCTTTCTACCCCTAGTTTGCTAAAAGCTCTCTTCATGAATGGGTGTTGAACTGTACAAATGATTTTTCTGCTTATCAAGATCATATGGTTTGTCTCTTCATTAATGTGGTGAATTACACTGATTGATTTTTTAAATATACAAACCTGCATTCCTGAACCCAACCCAACTTGTTCATAATCTAATGGGACTCAATATTATGAAATCCAGCTTGTTCATCCTTTGTTTAGGACTGTTTGGGATTTTCAAGAGAAACACCGCTTTGTAACCATCTTTCTTTCTCTCCCTCTCTCCTTCCTTTCCTTGCTTTTTCTTTGCAACACCCTTGTCAGGTTCGCACGTCAAGGTTATGCTGCCCCATAAAACAAGACGGGATGTGAGCCTTTTTCATTGTTGTTGTTCTTCTGTGGAAGAGTTTCTAACAGACTGTTGTTCTTTCTTAAACATATCTAAACACTTAACAGTGAAGTCATCTGTGCCTGGAATTTTCCTTGTGACAACAGTTTAGGTTACAGGTCAGACTTCATAAAGATGGGAGCTACTAAGAGTTGCATCAGCAAGATGGGGGCACAGGGCTTTCTGGCACTCGTCCCCTCCTGGAAAAATCAGTTTGAACAACTATCCCCGCGGGAGAACGCCTCTGCAAGAGCTACGGAGTGCAGGTGGGGATTACTGCACCCCAGTGGCACACAGCTAAGAAAAGACAGTTTTGCACCAAGCTAGACATGCTCCCCAGGGGTGGGGGTGGGGGCCAGGCACGCACCTGAATGCCCCAGAGGCTGCAGCGCTGGCCCACAGTGAACCCAGGGTCCAGACCCGACCCTGCAGACCCGGGCACCAGGCCGCCTGCCCGAGGACTCCACAGCAAGCCCACTGGAACACGGCCAGCCAGCTCACCCAGGCTCCCAGACGGGCTGTGAAAGGCTTCCCTGCCAGGGCCCAACTGTGCAGACCGGAATGGGTGCCTACTTCTTCAAAGGTCCAGACACCAACACAAGGCCACAAGGACCAAAGGAAATCACAGAAACATGACACCTCAAAGGAAACCAAGAGAACGACAGGGACCCTAAGGAAGGGGGGTCATGAGGTGTCTGGAGGGAACGCAGAATAACCGCTCCAAAGAAACTCTGCAAACAACAAGAAAACACACACAATAAACAAAATCAGGGAAACAATGCATGGACAGAAGAAAGAAGTTCAGCAAAGAAATAGAAAGCATTTTTCTAAAACCAGAAACCCTGACCTTGAAGAAAACAATGAGATGAATAGAGAGCTTCAGTGAAGATGGGCCGGCAGGAGGGCAGTGGCAGGCCAGGAGACCCGCCCCTGGACTCACCCAGCAAGGGGAGCCCACTGCAAAGGGGAGGGGGACCCAACGGGAGCTCCGGGAGAACTTCCGAGAAGCCACGTGCGTGTGACTGGAGCCCCAGGAGGAGAGAGGCAGAGGGGTGCTGAGAGCTGAGTTCAAGAAATACAAGTTCACAAAGCTCCAACACCCCCCAAATTCCAACCCCAAACTACCTCCTCTGGGACACATTAAAATGAAACTCTCCGAAATCGCAGGGAAAAAAAAGGTTTGAGAAAGCAGCCACAGAATAATGGAACCACCAGGGAACCCACAGGCTCCCAGCAGAGTTCTCTGCAGAAGCAATGGAGGCTGGAGGCCGGTGAGGTGACGCACGCAGAGCGCTGAAAGAAAAAGACTTCCAACCGGAACAGCCAGCAGAAGTGTCCTCCAGCAACGAAGGACAGAAAGCCATCCCGGGACGAGCACAAGCGGAGGGAGGTTGTTAGCACAAGCCTGCCTTCCGAGAGGTGCTGAAGGGAATCCTGCAGGTGGAGATGGGTGGACACTAATTAGTAACACAAGACAGACAAAAATACAGGACTCGCTGATGCAGGTGAGGACACATTCAAATTCCCAACACTCTAACACGTGTGCTGACGTGCTCATCACTGACTCTAGAACAAACATTAAAGGACAGAAGTATTGAAAATAACCATCTGGGGGCGCCCGGCTGGCTCAGGCGGAAGAGCATGTGACTCTTGATCTCAAGGTCATGACTTCAAGCCCCACGCTGGGTGTGAAGCCTACTTACGATAAAAATTCAAACAAAGAAACAAACAAAAAAAAAACTATCTACAATAACTTGCCAATAAATACACAATATAAGAAGGTATAAACTGTGACATCAAAAGCATAAAACGGGGTAAGGGTAAAGAGCAGTTTTTCATGTGATTAAAGTTATCAACTTCAAAAAGATGTTAAGTTAGCGTCACAGTAAAGGCAAACAAAACCCTAGAAAGGAAAAGGCATCAAAGTGCACCACCGCAGAGAACCATAACTCCATAGAGGAACCAGAAACAAGGGAACTACAGAATAGTAAGGAAACAATTAATAAAAGCATCAGTAATTCTCTTACTTTAAATATCAATGGATTAAATTATCCAATCAAAAGGCACAGAGTAGCTGAATGGAAGACTCAAATACCATGCTAAAAAGAGACCCATTTTGCTTTAAGGACACAGAGAGGCTCGAAGGGAGCAGCTAGAAAAGATATTCCAAACAAATGGAAAACAAAACACAGCAGGGGTAGCTACACTTATATTTTAAAAAATAGACTTTAAGTCAAAAACCGTAATGAGACAAAGAAGGTCACCCACCATATAATGATACAGGGGTTAATTCAATACACTGAAGGGACATAGCAACTATAAATGTGTATACAGTGGGTGGTGCTGTTTTTTTGAAAAGATAAACAAAATTGACAAAACTTTAGCCGGACTGAGAAGAAAGGAGAGACTCAAATATAATCGGAAATGAAAGAGGAGACAGTACTACTGATACCACAGAAATGCAAAGGATCCTACGAGATTACTAGGAGCATTAATGTGCCAACCAACTAGACAACCTCGAAGTAAGGGACAAGTTCCTAGAAAATACAACCTCCCACACTAAATCACAAAGAAATAAAATGTGAACAGACCACTAATAAGGACATTAAACAGTCATCTGAACTTCCAGTGCAGAGAAGCCCAAGCCAGATGGCTTCACTGATGAATTCTTCCAAACGTTTGAAGAATTAGTGCCAATCCTTCTCAAGCTCTTCCAAAAAACTTGAGAAAACTCCCAAACTCATTTTACAAGGCCAGTATTACCCTATCAAGGCCAGATGAAGACACCACAGGAAAGGGAAACTGCAAGCTGATATCCCAGACGACTGTAGATGTGAAAATTCTCGACAAAATACCGGCAAACCATACACCATGACCAAGTGTGAGGATACGAGGATGATTCAAATCAATAAGCATGACATACCATGTTAATAAAATGTAGAATAAAAATCATATCATCACCTCAATAGATGCTGAAAAAGCATTTGGCAAAATACAACGTCCTTTCGGGGATAAAAAGTCTCAACAAATGGGTTATAGAAGGGACATACTTCAACTTAATAAAGGCTTTATGTGACAAGCCCATAGCTAATATCACCTCAATGGTGAAAAAGCTTATCCTCTAAGATCAGGAACAAGACAAAGATGCCCACTCTTCTTTTTTTCCAGTTTTACTGAAAAATAACCGATACACATCACCGTATAAGGCATACAGCATGATGGCTTGATTTACACATAATGTGAAAGGATTACCACAGTAGGTTCAGCTAGCATCCACCTTCTCATAGAAATACAAAACAAACAAAACAAAAAGAAAGAAGAAAAAAGGGAGAAAATTTCTCCTTGTGATGAGAACTCCTAGGATTTACTCTCTTACCCGTCCTGTGTATCACATGGGAGCGTTCACTGAGGTCATCGCGTCATACATCACACCCCTAGTACTGATTTGCCTTATACCTGGAAGTTGGTACCTTTTGACAGCCTTCCTCCAGTTTCCCCTCCTCCTAACCTCCACGTCTGCTAACCATAAGTCTGATCTCTTTTTCTGGGAGTTTGGTCTTTTGTTTTAGATTCCACACATAAGTGATACCATACAATATTTGTCTTTCTCTGACTTATTTTACTTAGCCTAATGCCTTCAAGGTCCACCCATGTTGTTGCAAATGGTAGGATTCCCTTTATTCTATGGCAGAATAAGTAATTTCCACTGTGTAGATATATTTTTAGCACATCTTCTCTACCCACCCACCCAACCACGGACACTTACGTATGGTCTCCATGTCTTGACCACTGTAAATAATGCTGCTATTAACATGGGGATGCAGTTATCTTTTTGAGTTAGTGTTTTTGTTCCCTTTGGATATATTCCCAGAAATGGAATTGCTGAGTCAGAGGCTGGTTCTACTTTTCCAACTGCTCTGGCTAGAACTCAGTCATGTGTTGAACAGAGGTGGCAAGGGTGGGCACCCTTCAAGGACACTCAACGGAGAAAAGACAACCTCTCCAATAAACGGTACTGGGATGACTGGGTATTCACGTGCAAAAGAACGAAAATGGATCCATATCGTAAACCACTCCCAAAAATTAACTTGAAACTGACTAAAAACTTAAATACAAGACCTGAAACCATGAAACTCCTAGAAGAAAACATAGGAACTCAACTCCTCGACACGGGTAATGGCTGTCTGGACAGGACACCTACAGCTCCGGCAACAAGATCAAAAATAAACGGTGGGACCACATTCCAACTAAAAACCTTCTGCTCAGCAAAAGAAATCACCAACAAAGTGAAAAGACAATCTACACAAAGGGAAAAAAATACTTGCAAACCATCTATCTGATGAGAGATTAATATCCAAAATACAGAAAAAAACTCCTACAACTCAGTAGCAAAAACATCCAATTAAAAAATGGGCAAGGGACCTGACTAAACATATCTCCAAAGAAGATCTATGAAAGGCCAACAGGAACAAGGAAAGATGCTTGACATCACTAATCATTAGAGAAATCATATCAAAACCACGATGAGGGGCGTCTGGGTGACTCAGTCGGTTAAGCGTCCGACTCTTGGTTTGAGGATGTGGAGAAAAGGGAACCCCTGTGCCCTGCTGGTGGGATTGTAAACTGGTGCGGCCACCGAGGAAAACATTACGGAGGATCCTCAAAAAATGAAAAACAAAACTATCAAATGACCCACCAGTCCCACTTCTGGGAAGGTATCCGAAGGAGACCAATTTTTTCTAAGCACAACTTTCAACGTAGTCCACAAGTTTTGATATGTTGATGTCATATTTAATTGGTAATTAAAGATACCTTTCCATTTTGATATTTTATTTGGCCCATGGGTTATTTTCAAAGTCCGTTAATCTGCAAACATTTGCAAATGTACTCATTTTTTTTTTCATTAATTTTTAACTTAATCCCACTTGGTCGAAGAGCGTGGTCTGCAGGGTCTCAGGCCTTTGATGTCTGTGGGAGACCATCTTTATGATCTGGCACGAGGCCAATTTGATAACGTTCCAAAGAGCCCACGGGAAGACTGCACACTCTGGGGCTGCTGGACGCGGCCTCCCGCATGTCGGTTAGGCCCAGCTCCTTATCACGTCGTTCACATATCCACCACCTTAACGATTTCTACGTACTGCATTTCTTAAACGCTTGTCAAGAATATTAAACGTGACGCCTTGAAATTGTACAGTATCTTGATCCCTTTTCTCCAGGGCAATAAAAAGAGGCTTTAAAACAATTTAGCTCTTTCCTGCTGGTCCCAACTGACCAAGTAATTTTTCCCAGTACCTTACTGTATTTGAGAATTTCAGCACGAGACAGTTTTAGGCACAGCCCTTAGACATACTTGTTTGTTTGGTTTCGTCCATCCTTCTTCCTTTAAAACCTCCTCCTGGATCCACACTCCTGTTCTTGAAGAAAATTCCTTGCAATTTCCTTCACAGGAGGGACCGTCTGCAGGTGACACTCTCATTTTGTCTATAAAATGTTTTTGAAGTGTCGTCCTTTATTTTTAATAACCTTGAGATAGGACTCATATGCCAAAAATTAGTCACCCTTTTAAGAAGTGTTTATTTCAATGACTTTTAGTATATTTACAGAGCTGGGCCAACGTCATCATTTTATTCCAAAATTCGAAAATTTTGGTTGGGCCAAAATTCCATCATTTAATGCTGGCCACCTCACAGGGAAACCCCCGCCCTGTGAGCAGTCACTCCCCACGTCTCCTTGCCTCGCCCCTGCGCCCCCTGATGTGCTTCTGCTCGCTGCCTCTGCGGACTGGCCTGTTCCGAGCACTTCCCAGCAACAGGCCTGTAGAGTACACAGGCTCTCTCACTCAGCATGACGCTTGTGAGGTCCACTGGTGCTGTAGCCTGTGATGGAGCTTCACTCCTTTTTACGGCTGAATAATATTCCATGTATGGCTGGAGAGACCACATTTGGTTTACCCATTCATCTTCGGACAGACACTTGGTTGTTTCCACTTTTGGGCTAATACGAATAATGCCACAATGCCCATTTGTGTACAAGTTTATGTGTGGGCACATGCTTTCAATGTCTGTGGGTGTATACCTTACACGTAGGAGTGGAAATGCTGGGTTCGATCGTAACTGTCCCAAATGTTCCCGAACAACCTTCAGTTTTCCTGAGCATTCAAGCAGGAGGTGGAAACGTCCTTCTCTCAGTGCCTTGTTGGCACAAGCCTGTGCTTCTGACTTCTGAGGCCGCAGAACATTCGGCTGTGCTTCTGCTACGGTCCCTCCCCTGCACGGGGGCTGTCTTTTCTCTCCGGCTGCTTTCAGAATTAGCCTTGCCTTCAATGCGGTGTGGGGGTTCAGGCATGACTTTTTTTCTTTCTACTTGAGATCTGTTTCTGGAATCCCTTAAACGTGATATTCTCTTCTCTCCTTCTGAGATTCCAGCCATTTCCATCTACGGGAGAACAGCCCCTACCCGTGGAGGGCAGGTGGAGGCATGGGACGCAGAGGCGCCACCCCACTCTCAGGAGCTGCTCCCCCAGCCCACCATCCCCCGTCAGCGTGCCCCGGTGTAAACCACCCAGCCCGGCGACCCCCAACGGCGTGGCATGGGAGAGGTGCAACTGTTTGGGATAGCAACTTCGAATCCTTTCCAGGCAAAGCACTGAGCTCACAGTCTAAGTCAGGGAATGCAGTTTTGTGGTGGGAAACCCCCAGACCCCACCAACGTAACGTAACTGCCACAACAGAGCGGACAGGGAGACCAGACACTGCTGGGCGCTCGTCATGCAAACCACCTCCGGGACGCTGGTGTGGAACTACCTTTCTTCTCAAAATTTTACAGGATGCGGCGTACGTCTATGGATGTGACTTCCCCCGAGGACCCCAAGCTGTGACTGTGGCCCTGGGAGAGGCCCGTGTCATTCACGGTCTGCCTGCGGGAGCTCCTGCAACACTGAGCCATGCTCACACTGTCTCAAGGGGTGCCCACGTCTGAGGGCACGCCGTGGTACAGCGCTTGGCGACCCGGGGAGCCATTCCCACGGCCTATTCCATGGGACCGTGAGAAACAGCCACAGCCTTCCTTGGGAAAACACCCCACAACTCCTGTCAACATGGCTGAAAGGGCCCATGGGGTGAGGCCCAAGCAGCCACCAGGAAGGAGGCCGGCCTCGAGGCAAACCACCTCTTCAGAGAAATGACACGAACCTGCTGTGGTCATAAATACATTTTATTTCATTAGAAATGCATAATTAACAGTGTTGTGAGCATTTCCCCCTAGAAAAGTAGGTAAGCAATATTTCCATCAAAATTGTTAGTTGTCTTTTGCAAATACCTATTTTCATTACACGGAACAGAGCACACAGCAAAAGGCTTCTGCTACTCCACTTTTTTTTTTTTTCAATTTTCTTTTTTGTTATAAACACCATAGCAAATTAAAAAAAGCTGTTTGAACAGAGAAAAATATTGTAGTTCTTGATTTTCCGCACGTACTTAATGCAATCTACACTGTGCTTCCCCACTCTTTCTCTGGATGCCGACAGTGGGACTCAAAAGGGTCTTCTGGAGGGGTGGTGGCCGTTACTGGCACATTTCTGTTGAGCGGGACACTCCCCCCGCAGGGGAGGCTTTCAGACGCACTTGAACGGAACACGTGCAGTCACCTCCGTGCAAAGCCGTGGGGCCAGGGCGCGCGTAGAACAGGGCGGTTGGCTGGAGCCGGCGCTGAGCACGGCCATGGCCCCGTCTTAGGTCCTGTCGTGGGTGGGTGGCCTGTCCCGCCTACTGGATCTGGATGGCTCCATGCTCGAGCTGCATTTCAGGCTGCAGGGTGGGCTGTAGGGTCTCAGCCGTCTGCAAGAGGGGAGAGAGGAGGGCTTTCTATAAAAGTACCCACCACGCAAGTCCAGGCCACTGGCGGGTCATTAAACACCAATGGCTTTTGTGGTTGAAAGAAGCATACACAGCAGAGCTGGAAGGGGCCAAGGTTCGCCCCTGCTTTGGCAGAGGACTCTCCCTGGGGCCATGGTCCGTCTTTTCAGAACCTTCTGTTTGGCACGCCCCCACCGACCCTCCCGCACATGCTCTGGGGCTTGCCGAAGCCTGTTCCCAGTCCCACCCCTGCCCCTCACTGGGGAATGCCTTCCGAGTGGTTAAACCGTCCTGTGTACCTAGAATTTCAGTCACCACTTTGCCTTCTTATAAAAGCTGCTCCACTGTCCCCCCAAAATACCATTTTAGGGACAGTAACATTTTTCTTCTTAACAGAAGAAGTTCTAATCAGTGACCTACAGACGTTAAAAGGACTTTAAAGGTATATTTACAGGTTGAAGATAAAGGGGAAAATACAATTTAGAATAAGCCACCGACCATCCACCTCAACGACCAGAGTGAGCCCCCAGATAGAGATCAACAGGGGTTTTTCCCTAGGCTCCCCCAGCTGTCAGCCCAAGACAACGTCACAAAGATGAGACCCTCAGAGGCGGGCACGTGGCCACCCTGGAGACGTGGCCGGAGAGACCAGGCGCGAGCACGTGGAGGCTGAAGAGGCAGAGCGCCAGGGACACAGCAGGCAGGAGCCCCGAGGTGTGCGGCCGGTGCTGCGGCTTCTGCTGTGGTTCGAGGCCGTGCTTCTGGAATTCAGGCAGCACGGGACACCGCACGCAGGGCTCCCTGAGAGAAGGGAGGGCCCTGCGGGTTGCGGACTTAGCACAGGCATCACCCACACCGCCTGCAGAGCCCTGGACGGCAGCCCAGGCAGGAGTCAGGAGGGAGGATGAAGCCAGGACACACCGAGCACAGGAGGCTCTCTGCACATTTCCGGGCGAGGGAAAGCGGATTCAGGCAAGGTCGCGGCTGCAGGCAGAGGGAGCGGGCGGCGGGGTCACAGGCCGGGCAGAGAGGACCTCCGGGACGTGGAGTGCCTTCCCTCGATCACCTGGAAAGGCGGCTTCGGGCTCAGGCACACAGAAAGTGGAACACAGATGAGGGGGGTGCCTACCCGGGGGACTCGGGGAGACCCACACCCTGATGAGGACGCCCCTCCCTTCACCTTCGTCCTCAAAACGCAGCAGCCAGACCTGTGTCTCAGGCAGGAAATGTAGGGAAAGGGCTCCGACCACACGACTCAGAAAGTTCCAGATGTTTGAAGGCACCAAAGACAGCCGGCAGCCCTGGGCAGCCAACTCCGGCATGTGCCTGTGCAGGTGGTCACCAGGCAGTGCCCATCACACGGGGCCAACTCCCTGGCGTCCTGCCCAAGAGAAGCCAGGCTCCTCCTCCAGCCCCACAGGGGCTCCTAGAACATTCTTGTCGGCTAAGCGTGGTCTTCTCCAGGAAGGAGTTTACGTACCTGACCCTGTTCTGACCAGCAGACTCAAAGTAAATCCAGCAAGAGCCCCACAAGAGCAGACGGCCTTCATGCTGATAAACAGTCAGGAACCCCTTCCTTCTGCAGACACGGCCCCGTCTACAGAAGGCACCAGCGGCGCCACTGGAGAGCGAGCGCCTGAGGATGAGACAGGGGGAGCAGGCCCCAGGGCCACGCATGGGGGGCCACACACGGCAGGCCACGTCCGGGCCCACCCTGCTGCTGTATCACCTGCTGACGGACCGAGTCCAGGCCAAGTGAGGTCTCCTACAGGGAAAACACCCCCGCGGGTGCACATCTCATTCTCTGGCCTGTTCCTACACATACTCATTAAGTGGGTCCCAAGAACTTGCCAGGCAGGAATTGAGACAAAGAATGCAGACCGGAAGCCAAGGAGGCCAAGAGCTAAATGGACACGGCCTTCCTCAATTCTGCAATCTGTGGAATGACCACAAACTCATGGTCCAGGAAGACGGCCTGCCACACGGCACCCCAGGTCTGAAGCATGCACCATGGGACCCTTCCATGCCTGCTGGGCAGCAGGGAAGAAAACTGCCTGAGTGCAATGACCCCACCTAGGACCATGCAGGGCATCAGACACAAGCGACCCAGCGTGGGTAGAGGGGGGCCTGCAGGGGCTCTGACTTCCAGGACAGGCTCATGCTCAAACCAGAGAGAAGTCCACCTCGTCCCCACAACACCGCTGGCTCCTGGTCACACTCAACCCTTCTTGGTTCATCTCCAGGGTGGAGTGGGCCTCTGTGGTCACTACCGCACAAAAGCCACACAGGAGGCGGACCCACAAGGGCCCAGGCTGCCGTAGCCACTCACGTGGAAGGGGCTGGAGGAGTCTGAGGGGGACAGAGAGGTGGCGCCTTCTCCAGGAAACACGCTCGCTCAAGGGGCCTCGCTATGAATTAGGAGATTAAGCATTTAAGTCCTCACAGGTCCGCTGAGCTCAGCCAGCTGGCCACCTGGTCACAGCCCCCTGGGGCACCCTCTCTGGCTACACCGAGCTCCACTCCTCAGCAGCCACCTCACAAGCAAGCAAAGGAGAATGCCCTTTCCTCCTGAGGCTAGGAGCACACACAACACCGAGCACGGTCCTAAACAGAGACAGAGGGGAGCGTGGGAACCTGGGGCTTCAGTTCTGAGCATCAGAAGCCAGTGGCGTGGAGATACATATGGTTCCTCGGCACCAGATGCAGAGGGGAGAGGGGTGGGCCCAGGGGACTGCAGAGTGTGCAAGGACACAGGCAGGAGCTGACCAGCCGTGGTCGGAGCAGCCGAGAGCCCCTGCGTCAGTGAGCCTCTCGGCCCGGTCTCAGCACAAAGGCCAGTGACTCCAAGCACCACCCACAAGCTTCGAGAACACAGGGAAAGGGCGCATCTGCCGCTCCCGCCACCCGCAGCCTGCGCTTTGCGCCAGGGATGGACCCGCATGCTCTCGGGACCCATCCTACGTTCCTGCCAGAAAAGCAGGCCCCGCTGTTCTCCGATCAGCCGACTACACCGAAAGCATGCTGTCCCCTAAACGGGGCTTCCGGCTGGCCCTTCACACTAGCTGGGAGGCCCGGGGGACCCTGAGGGGAGGCCATGCTTGGCCAAGCGCACTTGCCGAGGGGCAGCTCCACAAACGTGTCAGACACTCGAAGCAGCAGTCCCCTCAGCTGACGTGCCAGGAGGCATGCAGAGAGGGCACGCCGCGCTTTCCTGCTCCTGGGAAGGCATGGAGGACGGGCAGCGGAGACGAGCCCCTCAGTCCAGCAAAACCAGACAACAAGGACAGCAGGGGCGGGGGCGGCCGGGGCTCCGCCACCAGACTGCCCCCTGAGGAAGCACACACCGAGCAAAGGGAACACCGGGCCCTAGCCACGAGCCATCCCCAGCAAGGCCCCCGGGCGGCCACACGGGAGGCTGCAAACCAGGCCAGACGGGGCCCTCAGCACCCAGGGAAGCGCCACAGCTGCCCAGGGCTATCCTGCATCTCCACCACAGAGGCGAGAACCCACAACCTGCCCCTGGGGAAAGGGTCAAGGCCAAGGGCCGGGGCTACATTGTCTGCAGGCGTGCTGAACCCCGGGCTGGGCCCTGCCGCTCTCAGAGGGGCAGTGAGGTCTCAGGTAAACAGGAACCCTCTCGTTCTGCAGCCCCCAGGAGCTGGCTCTGTGGGGTAGGCAGACACAATTAATTCTTGCCTCTGAATTTATAAAGAAGACAAGACACCGTATTATCTCAAGAATTGGCTTAACACTGGCATCTGGGCCGGGACCTAACTTCCAGCCTCACATCGTCAGGCATTACAAAAATCAGTGCCTCCATCCACATCATGTGCCCTTCAACGACAGTTTACCCTCCTCGTGGGAGAAGAGCAGAAGCAGAATCACCCCAGCTGCGTGCACACCTACAGAAGCCCCAGGACCTGTCCACAGACGGGGGCGTCCACTTCCAGAAGGGGGGACCCACCTGAGCCGCAGTGGTGTGGTCAGTCACCGGAGCCAGCTGGACGTACTGGACCTGGATGTCGCTGCCCTGGAGAGGCGAGCCATCCACGCCCCCAGCAGTGGGGTCAGAAGAGGCCACGGCTATCAGCTGGGCGCCCTGCAGCACCTGGAGAGACAAAGCAGACCCCGGTCAGCACGGACAGCCTCGCTGGGCCAGGGGTAAGTGCTGTTCTACTGTGGCTGCACGGACCCAGAGAGGTGGCCGAGGCCCACCCTCGACATCGTGGGGTCTGCCGTGCGAATGTGTACAGCATGACCGAGCTGTTCTGCTGCATCCCCAAGTGCCCTCCCTCAAACAGCCACACACGGGACAGAACGGTGGGTTTTCAAGCCGCATAAGAAAAAGACCAACCAGCTCCAGTTTTCAAAGAGTAAAGCTCAGGGGCGCAGCCGAGGGGTGTCTGAGAAGGATGGCGAGGAAACAGTGGGGTGTGGGACAGAGAGACCAAAGCACCGAAGACCTTCTGGAAGTCTCTGCTGTTTGAGGTTCATGGGAGGGCAGCCCGGAGGGAAGAGGAGATGGCATCACATCCCCAACCCACGTGCCAGACACCTTCGCCAGCTCTTCCGGACAGCCCCCCGAGTGCTTGAGAGCCAGGGAGACAGAGCCCTCTGATAGTGGACAAATGCAGTTACGAAGAAAACCCAAGGATGGGGCAGGTCTGGAGGCCGGGGCAGCTGGGAGATGACCCTCCCCTAGAGCCTCTGGGAGGAGCGGCCCGGTGACGACGCTGGACATGGACCTCCAGACCGTGAGTGCATGAGGATGTGGACACCCGGCGCTGCAGCCACAGGCACGCACGCAGCACGCTGGCCTTTCCTCAGCTGTCTCCTTCCAAGGAGCCGGCTTCTCGCTCCCCAAGGGCTGACCCGACAACAGCAGCTCCTTGTCCATCATCAGCCATTTGTACCAGTGAGTGCTCCCAAGAGAGGTTTGGAAAAACTGGCGAAAACCCGTCTCCTGTATTACTCCCCGGACCTCCTCTGCACCAGACCTCTCCCGGCCATAAGGTAAGACCCAGTGCAGCCACAGGAAGGCAGCCAGCCCCCACGTGGCCTGCGGGACGGCAGCCTCGGGCAGGGGCCGGCCCCACTCCCCCAGGGGCAGAGCCTCTCTAACTGGCGGGATCAAGCGCGGGGCGCTCCCACTGGGCGCGGGTTTGCGGTGTGGGGGAGAGTGTGCTCCACGCAGCAACTCGGCCCCACGACAGCGAGGAAAGATCTCGATGGGGAAAAGACGGAAGGGAAGGGATGCTCAAAACAGCACATGAGTTTGCCTTTCGGTGGGTGAAGGGAAGGAGAGGCTGGAACAGTCCACTGGTGCCGTGGATGCCCTCACTGAGCACGCTTTTGCTCGATACTGGCTCAAATGTAAAAACCGTGCAGTGTTTGGAACCACGGGAGCGAAAATGTTAGGTAATGTAGTCACGGTTCTGTCACCACGGCGTGCTGTACAAGATCCCTTAATGCGCTGATGTAAGGTCAAATCATCAACTATCCTTAATGAAAGCCACGCCATCCCGGAACTGTTTTCTGAGAAGGCTCTGCCTTCCTCTGGTTTTGGCGGTGAGCCACGACCGCCCGTGACACGGGGCATGTTACGGTTTCCTGAGGGTACGCTGCTTCCTGTCAGCACCACCGTAAGCTGACTCCACACACGGCCTGCACAGCTGCTTCCATCTTACGAACGAGAACGTCAGAAAGCTCGGAATCTGAATGTGCCACGTTATGACGAGGACAGGCACTTCACCAGCCTGGCTGGCAAATGAAAATAAAAACGGGAAAATGTTTTCACCTGAGATTTCAACCCAAACACCACACTTCCTCAATGTGTCCACACTGGTTTGCTTTTGGCAACTGATTCGGGAACAAGTCAAAAAGTCAACGTGCACGAGGGGCTGGCGGGAGAGGCCTTCCAGCCCCTCAGCGCCCTCGCCCTTCTTCACATCCCAGACCCTGCAGAGAAAACCCTCCCCCAGGGGCCTCCACGCGAAGAGCTGGGAGCGTGACCAGACAGGGGCGCCGTTCTTCAGGTGGGGAAAGCAAGAGTCCCCCAGGGAGACGAGCTTCTCGATGGGAATGGCTTCACCTACAGTGGGCAGAAAGTTCGTTCAGACTAGAGCCGAGCTAAGGGCAGCAGCAGCATCAGGAGTCGGGCTGGCTGTGCAGAAAGCTCAGCAGCGGAGACACAGGTCTCTGAGCACGTTCCAGGCCCGCCTCACCCACTGTGACCTCCTGCAACCCTAGGAAGGCGTCACCACCGACACCGGGACCTGAGCCACCGCCCCGTCCTTGTCTGGCTTGCAGGCTTCACCCCACGGCTGTACTCCATCCCCCGAGGGGCACTTCCCCCCATCACAGGCCGACCCCGAATACCCGGGCTCCAGCACCGGCACACAAAGCAATTCGGGATGCTTTTCAGGTCGTCCTCAAAATTTGGGAAAGCTCTCTGAAGGTGAGATTAACACTTTGTTAAATTACAGCTGTGGAGGAAGAAAACGCAGGCAGAAGAAATCAAACGGACCGCTCTGCAGATAGGGAGTTTCTTCACGAGGGAGGGGACGTGGGTGGGGACGCCATCTCTCACCTGGATCCGCGAAACAACAGCAACCACCCGGCTGAGGAGGACCCTGGGTCGTGTGGCCCAACGGTCTCTGTGCTGGACCCACACAGTGGAGTCCGGGCTCATCCCGCGGACGGGATAACCAATGAAGGAGGAGTTCTGGAAGGTGAGACGGGTTTGAAAGCTCCTCAAAGCTCTAAGCAGCCTCTTGAAATATGCAGGAGGCTGAGACACAATGTGTAGATTTGGACTTAATTTTAAACTGGTGAAGTTAAAATAAAACCTATTTATATCAAATCTGAAATGCAGAGCAGCAAAAATGAGGTCACAAGCCACTGTCACATGGATCAGCGTGGCACCCCAGAAGAGCCCACAGAAAGAACACGATCCATCCTCGCTCTGTTGGGAGGACGAGAGGCCAGCACACCCGCCTCTCCCCTGCTCTAGAACCAGCAGGAAGTCTCGATGATGAGTTTCCAGCTCCCTCCCACTCATTTGATGTGTGCAGCCTCTTCCCAACAGGCTCTGGAATATAGAAAAAATCTAACAGGAATGCAGCGGGCTCCCAGGCCATCAGCCAGCAGCATCCCCTCCCGAAGCCACCAGCCTGTGGTTGACCGGGGCATACGCCCCCTCCCCCCGCCCAGACCCAGAGGCCGCACGAGAGGCACCCGCAGCACCGAGCAGGCACCTGTGGCGTTCCCACCTTCACTCACAGGGTTTCCCTACAACGACTGTCAGACAAGAAAAAAGAGTAGAGGGTGTGCATTTGGAGCAGCCTATTGAGGGCATCCTGGATCTAAAAGCACTGTTTTCTTGAGTGCACAAATCTGGTTTTCCTCGATATACTGCCAATTTTGAAACTATTTAATACCCAACTGAAATAATGCAAAACTGGTACAAAACCTAAAATAAAAGCAAGAAGTCCAAGGACTTTTCAGTTAAGGTTTAGATATAAAACTCTGAATCCTACCAAGAATCTGCACAGATGAAAACAAAACAGCCAACCCAAACCCTCCTCTAATTTTAAGATCCTGTGTGGCCAGGAAGAGAGACGAGACCATGACCTCCAGAAGGTCACTTGCTTGTTTGTGTCATCTGTCCCCCTGTGCATCCAGCTTGTGAAGGGAACGCACTCAATGAGGTCAATCTTCTCAAATCTAGATGTGAATTCAAGGAGGAGCTTCTTCATGACAGAAAAATGAGGACTTGAGAGAGAGAAGCCCGTCCCAGGGATGCCCCAAATCACCCCTGGCCAGGAGGCCCACCAGCCCCAAATCTTCCTCCTACATTTTCACAGCAAGTGCCGAGCACAAATTATCATTCTGAAGCCTCTAAACCCTCTGACAGCAACACTCATGTGTTTCCTAGTTTCCATTTCGAGTGCTTTCATAAACCAAGTTGCCTGAGTACACGGTCAGAAATGAGCACAAAAAGAAATCACGGGTAGACGCAGATGCCGCTCCTCTGGGGCCGTTCATCAGACCCACAGGGAAAATGCTCCTCGAGCCGCCGTCCAGACCCTGCTCCCGTCAAGATGCTATGTGGCGAGCAGCAATAAAAGTGGTTTCTGCTGTCTGCTCTGAAGCTCGTTCCAGCATTGAGCACAAACCTCACACACAAAGCCTAAGAAATACAATAAAGCAGGAACGGAAGTCTGGAGATACTTGGTATTCATCCCCCATCACTCCAGATAAGGCAGCATTCCTGGGTACAAATCTTAACCGTGTGTTTTAAAACCTTCCAGTAGATTGGGGCGGGGTTAATAAATCAGCCAAAGTCAAATCCGAAGACCTCCAGTTTTTGCCATGGGTTCCAGGCCTCTGGCTTCTAGAAGCGGCGCACGGGGTGGGCAGGGAGCAGGTGAGACAGAACAGGAGGAAAATGAAAGGTCTGTATCGATTACGCGTGAGTGGGTCACACCCACTTGGGGCAGGGAGGGGTGGCCCAGGGGCACCCAGCCTGCCAACCTGCACACTTCGGGTGGGTCCAAAGGGCCACTTCAGCTCCCTGTCCTGTGACCGTGCTGCCACAGCTCTGGTCACTGCTTTAACTTAGAAAACTCCCTGCACGGAACAAGAAAACTTCCCGTGGTGTTTGCCCTGTGTGGGCTAAAGAAAGAACTTCTGAAAGGGGCGAGGCCCTCTTCCTCGAGATCACTTAAGCAGGAAGCATTCACAAGGGCCTGTGCTTTACGAAGCTACAGATGTCGGCTCCCGCATGCTCCCGGCCCGGGGCGGGCGGGGGGCGGCGGGGGGGGGGGGGGGGGAGCCGGAGGCTATACCGAGAGGGTGCGGGCTTCAGGCTCTCCCCTACGGGCAGCTGCGCACCTGGTAGGAACGATAAGCAGCCCTCAGGCCTCAGGGGAAAGGCCGAGAGAGGTACCTCTCGCCGCCGCCGGGCGCACCCCAAGGGCAACACCTGAGTCTGCACGTAAACGTGAACTGTTCATCAGGTTGTAAACACGCACGGGCCCGCTGTTCACGCAGCCAGATATTCGCGGTGAGCTGCTGGCCAACGGTGTCTGCGCGTTCTGCACACGGGGGGCTATGGCCTCGATCAGCACAGCGTTTTTCTTCTACTCTGAGAAGAAAGGTTCAGAAATGCAGTTTTCTGCTGAGCAAGATTAACCACATGCTGGAGAAGACCTCGTGAGTGACAGCGTCTCCCCTCTTGGCCAGGACGGTCTTCTGTCTCCAGACATCCGTGCCGGAGGCGACCCCAGCCCCACGGCCCAGGCTCAGCGCACACCTGACTGCAGGCATCAGGAGGCCCTCCCCACGTGGCCCTTCATATCCCGCACAAAGGACAGCGGTGAGCTCACGGGAAGAGCGGTGCCGCGATGGGGGGTGGGCGCAGGCGCCTGCCCGAGGCCCCACACGTCACCTCACGGCTGCTTGCTCCGTCGTACGGAGCTATGCGCCCGTGTCCCCCTAAATGTCCACGTGCCAACCTCCAGTACCTATAAATGTGGAACTAGGATCTGGGAGGGTGGGACTGTTACGCAGAGGTCACACGGGAGTAGGGTGGGCCCTAATCCAATGGCAACCGTCGTCCTAAGAAGACAGACATTTGGATAAGACATGGGAAAGGGAGGGTGATACGCGACCACAGAGGAGAGGGTGGAGGGACGCCCCCACAGCCCAGGGATGCCTGGAGCTCCCCAGGAGCCGGGGAGGCAGGCAGATGCCCCCCAGAGCCTCCAGAAGGAACGCAGTCCCGAGAACCCGGATTTTGGACTTCTGGCCTCCCGATTGTGAGACAGCACATTTCTGTTGAAGCCATGCAGTGGGGGGTCACCGATTTCGGGTGGTCTGCCATAACCCCATGCCCAGGCCACCTGGTCAACTCTCTCGTTGACAGAGCTCAGGCCCTTTGCTCCCAGAGAACATCCTGCTGGGTCCTCCCTTCTCCCTCACCCCTGTCGGCTGCTCACAGGCAGGTCCTCCAGGCGTGCTGGGAGGGCGGCTTTCTCCCCTGCCCGTTCCTCCACCGCAGGACCGTGCGCCCCCGGACACTCTGACAGGTGTGGGGCTGGGTCCCATCAGGTCCAGGCAGGCCCCGAGCACAGCCCGCACAAAGGAGAGGCCGCCGGTGAGGCACACGGGGAAGAACATGGCAGGCCCAGACCGCTGAGAGCAGCGGGACCCTGGCAGGAGCTGCTCCCACTGCTTAAAGACCATCCTGAGAAAGCTGCCGAAATGGAGACAAAACAGTGACGGTCCCCTCAAAGCCCAAATTCCAATTTTCTGTGAAGAACTGGCGTCTTCTGGAACATGTGCAGGAGAAGGGGCGCGTCCTCCCCCGAGTGAGCAGGGGTAAACGCTGACTGGGCCCTACTCCCCCCGGGGCTGAGCCCTCCTGGGAGCCCGCCCACCTGAGCTAGCACCTCTGAAAATCCCACGCTGAGGGCTAAGAAACAGTAGGGTTACTGTCTGCTCCCAAGGTGTGGGGTGCAAGTAGCCACAAACACTTTCAGGCAAGAACCCCCTTCTGCACCCAGAGCAGAGATCAGTCACAACACCCCAAATCCTTTCCAGGGACAGACTGGGTGCTAGGGGAGGACTGTCTGTGTCCCCCCAAACCCCTTTGTTGAAGCCCTAACTTCCAGGGTAGTAGTGTTTGGAGGTGAGGTCGGTGGGGGGACACGGGGCCTCTGCCCGGGTGAGCACATCCCCAGCAAGGGGGTCCTCATCAGAACCCGGCCCGCCGACTCACGACATCAGGCCGACAGCCTCCAGGACTGCGAGAGACCAGGGAGTTTAGGCCGCCCGCACACACACAGGCGCACAGTGGACCAACATCCCTTTCTGCGCCCTCCCTCCCGCAAGAGCAGCCATCCTGTGTGCGGTGAAGGCACAGGCACAGGCACACAGACCGGCTCGGCCAAGGGGGACACTGCTTGTCTCGACGGCACGGGGCGACCAAGGCGAGACTGATGGACTCCGGGCATCAGACACGGGGCAAACATATCGCTTCGGGTGTAGAGAATGTCTGCCAACTTTCTCCAAGTCAAACACCACTCGCAGAGCGACACTTCCCCGGCCAGGGGTGGGCTGCCTCTGGGCAGCAGCTGGGGGCTGCTGCAGAAGAGTCCACCGGTGACCGGACGCTGCCCCAATACTGCACACGGCCTGTTCGTGCTACCACCGGGCCCTGACAGCAGGAAGCCACCGGCACAAACAACCAAGTGGCGGGAGGGCAAATTTCCTCCTGAAGGTGAATCCACGCAGCTGAGCTAGGCCAGGGCGTGGGGGCGGATCCTCAGAAGGAAGATGTGGAGCTCAGGCTCCCTCCCCCTGCACCCCTGCCCTGGCCCAACCCGCAGGGAGCCGGAGAGAGCAGCCCATGGCCAGGCACGTCTTTGTCGTGCCCAGCCACGGCGCATCCTCGCCAGAGTGCTGCCAGCAGCCACAAGGATCAGGACCACGTATGTGGTATTTCGGTCGCCCCAAGAGCCCCGCGGTCATCGTTCTGCCGACACGGGAGCAGGACCCTCAGAGCGGGGAGCTTGCAGGGAGCAGCAGAACTGGCTGGGGTCCTGGGGCCTCAGCCCAAGGCTGCAGCGCTGGGCACTTGGCAGAGACGTCATCTTGTTTGTTATCATTAGCTCCACGCTGCCAGGGAGGGAAGGGAGCTTCGGAGGCTAACTTCTGAGCAGGGACCGCAGGCCAGTAAAAATACAAGCAGACAGCAGCAGCTCTGAGCACGGCTGTGCCAACTCCGGCCCGGCTACCTCCCAGCATGGGGCAGAGCCGCTCACATGCGAGTGAGGGGTCGGGGACAGCGAGGAGGATGACCAAGCCGGAGGGAGCCTGTGTAGGCGACACCCTTGCCACCTGGGACTTCACGGTGAGGAGAGAGCCTCAGGCCTTCGGTGTCTCTTGGGCCGATCGTCTCCTGGCAGAACTCCCACTGATCACCAACAGCTTCCCCGTCGGGTGTCAACGAAGCGCCATCCCGGACAGAAAAGAATCCTCTCAAAAAGACTCGCCCGCTGGTGACACCACGAAGGCCTAGTTCTAAGGAGGCAAGGCTCCCCGTCCTCCTTCCGCAAACCTCCCGCTACCCAAGCCCCTTGCAGAACCTCATGGAGACACTGGCATGCGACAGGCCCACCAATGGCCAGCTGCTGGCCACCTGCGTCTGGGCGTGTGGCCTAAAAGGTGCACGTGTCCCTCTGCTGGCGCCACTCCTGGGAGAGCATGCAGGCGCTGACAGGCGGGGCGCCTATCGCTGGACTGCTGGCCACGTCGTCACTCTCCTAAAGGCTTCCGTCATAAAATCACGTGTGTGCAGGCACCCTCACCACGCTCCAGCTACAAGGCCAAACTCGGAGCTCGGGCCAACTGGCAGTGCCGGGCACAGGACTGTCCCTAACTCCAAGCGCACAGCGTCGAATGCTATGCAGACATCTGATGACACAAACCTCAAGAGAGAAGTGCTGCGGAAGGCGAATGCATTAGCTCAGAGGAGATGAAGAAGCAGAACATTAAAAATCAGTCTGGGTCACCTTACAAGCTTTTTGTTTGTTTTACTTTTGGAGTCAACATGAAACAATGGCCCGAATTTTTAAAAATAAGTGACTGTACTTGTTCACACGTGGAGATAATCTCTAGATTATTTTTCTACCGGTCACGTGTGTTGTGCACAAAGCAGCGATCAGTCCAGTGTGCTCACCCCCCCCGGCCTCCCTCCGGCATGTGCAGGCACGCCGGGCGGTCTCAGATACTCTACGCTCCTTCGAGCCCAAACCCCGGGGCGTTCCCATGTTCTTCATCTGTGCACCACAAAGCCTTCGAGGCAAGATAAAGAAGGCAGCGTATTTCACCCAATATTTCCAAGTGTTCCCCTTATCATCCGTGTGAGAGGAAGCAAGGAACCTTTCTGGCTGCTCAGAACAGGGTGGAAGCCATCCAGATTCTGTGATCTGTTACTGGGTCAGAGACTGACCTCTGCTCTTGCACTGTGTCTTCATGTTGGCATTCACATGGTTCTGCTGTGGACTGTCGCAAATTTCTAGACTTCAACCCTTACGGGGTCCAGAACGGAGCTTCATTCCCAGAGGTGTGCACACAGACACAGCACTGTGGGGTCCTGTCTGTCGTGCCCTCTGTTGGTGGGAAAACTGTACCATCACAGGCTCCTGATGTGGGAGAGGGACCTTCATTCTCACTGTCCTTCAGGTTCCCAAGATCAGCAGGCGAGTTAAACCACGCAGGATGCTCTAAGTCACTCACCACACCATTAAACAGCAGCTTACTTTGTTAACCAGGCTTCCCAGTTAGCATGGACCTAGGATTGCTAAAGATTCCTCATGAAAACACAAATGAACTGAATACTCGGTGGTGCGCCCCTGAAGCAGGTAAAAAAGTGGAAGTCGCACTGTGCTTGAGAACTTGTTCTTCTGCAGTAGTTCTGTCCTGTGAGGGCTCAAGGGCTCCATGGACTTCACTTGGGCTCCTGCATCTTATCCATCGGGATTTGGCACACGGCGCGCCTCTCACCACCACACTGGCCAGCAGGTGGGTCCTCGATGGCCCTGCTTTCTCCCTGCTCAGCGTCCTGAGGGATGACCACGTGTTTCCAAGGCCTCCAGGCCCTGAAGACCCACAGCAGCCCGACGGCAGCCCTCTCGGCCCCGAGCCCCTGGCTACTCTCCCCTTCGCAGGGTAAGCCCAGAGTCCACGGGGAGGGCAGGGGAACAGGCTGAGGTTTTAGGCAAGGGGGGCCCGTCAGAGAAGTGCTGGGTGTGATCAGAATAGGGATGAAATGTCCTAAAAGGTGTCCCTCTTTCGTGCCCCATCCCCTTTGACAAGGAAGTAGTGAAACCTCCGTGCAATGACAAGCTAGAAATTCCGAAATCCCGTCCCTGGGGCAGCAGTGATGACTTGGTTTCCTCTCAGCAGACATCACCTACTGGGATGGCTCCTGGAAGAGAATTCTCAGGTGTCAAGAACCCTTTACACGCCCCTTAGCCGCTCTGCCTCATCAGCCAAACCGCCCGACACACTGGCACGGGCCGAGGGCTCTGGCTGCCCACCCGGTCACGTGGATGTTTGCACCACGACACAGCAGGCCTACTTGCCAGAGATGCAGACACAGTTAAAAGATCGTGACAGAAACGCCCAAGGAAATCACCACACCTCCCTTACACAGAAAAATTTCAACTTGGACCCCACCAAAAAGAAATTTTGGAATTACTCAGAAGTCACAATTTTTCAGCTTACTGAGCTCTAAGTTTTCAGTAAGTACCCTTCTGTATATTTCCAGACAATTACTCATGATTAAAGTTATCAGCTAATACGTGGCTCCATTTCTTAATGCCTTAAAAATGGAAGAATGTTTTCAAAATGCCTTTGTACTTGTGCCTCTTACAACTAAGAGCTAATTTGGAATAATTATTACTGTATTCATTCATCATCATCATCATGTGATCCTACACTGGGTTCTGTAAGGAACAGAAATGAATAAAATTTGTGGACCTAATGGTATTAAAAACGATTTAACCTTTTACAACATACTTGAAAATGATTTTAAGGCTAGCCCTAGATTTGAAGACCCCTCCCTCTTGACTGTCTGCAGTCAGGAGACTCAGACGTGAGATCCACCCAAAGGGGCTCACGACCAGCGCACAGTGTGTCCAGACAGCAGAGAGCACCTTTGGGGTACCACAAAGCTCCTTCAGCCTCAACTACTCGGGAGCCCCGTCAAAGACGACACCATTTCAGCTCCGCAAAATTCTGGAAACATACATGTGAGTCATCAGTTCATGCCACTTCTCTCGAGAACAAGTCGTAAAATCCTGGCCACCATCCCCAAACCAGTGCCCAGCATGGAACAGCCCGGTCCGTGGCCACAACAGGGAAACACGACAGGCTCGTGTTTCCTGTCCTGACAAGCTCAGAGACGCAGACACTCCCGAACACGTCCCTGGGCGTTCCGTGCCCACTGGCACGAGCCCGTGTGGCTTCATATAACAAGCTTCTGCTGGGGACCAAAACGATTCCAGAAGAACCGGGGCCAGCGGCAGGGAGCACAGCGGCCCCTAGGTCCCGTCCAGGCCAGCCGCCCCACACAGGCTCACGGACCCGCAGCACGGCGCTAGGTTGGGGCTGGCGAGACGGCCAGGCTTCCTCACTCCAGCGATAGAAGATACACACTTGCTTTTGTGACTTTTCTAGGATGTTTTTGGAACTCATTAACACCAAACTCATTCTCCTCTGGCCTTTATGGCTGAAATTCTATTTTCCGTCATCTCGAGTAAGGGAAGGCTTTTCCATGAGGGATTAATTCCCTGAACTACCTAGGTCCTCCAAGATTTCTGTTTGTGTTTGGCACGCAACACAGAACCATATTTTCCTGAACAGAACGTTTTTATTAGAAGTGAAGCGACACAGTGCACTGTCTGTGAGGCAGAGACTGTTCTGTCTGCTGTGGCAAACCACCCGCAGTGGACCGTGGCTGCCCAGAAACACAACCCCCTTTTACCGCCACAGATAAAGGCTCCTGACGCACACACACCACACTCTCTACACGTGCACCCTCCTCCTTCTCACCCACTCCAAAAAAAGTTGTGCACATAAAATGTGGGATACTTCTTCTTTCTTCTAATCTCTTCCCCAGCTGGGGTTAGAAGGCCCCATTTCACAGAAAAAATTCTGAAAGCTACTGAAATTTATTTTCCGGTATAAGGAGGAAGACAAACCCCAAAGAAGTCAGGAGAGGTTTAAGAGTTTAAAGAACGCCAAGCTGTTGTTAGCTGGATCTTGGTAAAGTCACCTCACAAATACACAATGAAAGCAGCCTGGATTTACTGCTGTGTTGCCTAACTTTAACACAAATGAACTGTGTGCACGGTGCATCCGTCATGACGGAGACGGGCTTACCGGAACACACACACCATTCTCCAGGGGTTCACATGAACGGATGATGTTTAGCTGACAAACCCACGTAAACTCTTCTCACGCACATCTCAGAACATCAGCTACGGCTACTAAAAACAAGAGAGTCACAACACATCTCGTTGAAACAGCACTAAACCATCCTGTGATTCATGCTCTAAGCATAACTAAAGCCCAAGTCTTTAAAGATTTCCCACGTGGCCAAAAATCTCCCACATAGAGAGAAATAATAGATTCAGATTTGAATGTTTCAGTAGATAGGAGATTGCCTAGCAACAGAGTTTGGTACAAAGTGAGTGTTTTATCTTCCTAAATCTGAATCCGCTGGATCCAAGTCCTACGCTGTGCATAGGGCCTGGGTCAGGAAGCAGCCCTGTGCACCTGCGCCCACCGAATGCACACTGTAACTGGAAACGGCTCCCATGATCGCCCCTTCCTTCCCTCGGAGCTTCCATAAGTCCCCCTGCCCCCAAAAGAAACCGGAGGAGCCTTGTGGCTGCCGTTCCAGGGGCACCAGAAAGAAGCCACTAAGCAGAGGGGACAGAAGAGAAGACAGCTCAAGACAATCAAAGCCCTCTCAATCCCGGGATGGTGCAACAGTAATGGAGAGGGCGTTCTAGAGAGCCGGAGCCCGTGTGCGGCTCCTGGAGTCACGGGATCCATGCCGGGCTTTACCTCCCAGCACAATCCAGGAAAAGCTACTGGCTCCTATCCCCACATGTACAGATACCAACACTCCCCTCGTTCCTGAACTTCTCTCATCTCCTCCCCAGGAATGCCACAGAAGGTTACGATCTAGGAGGAAGCATGGGTCCAGCTCCAGGGAGGGGGGCCTGAGACCTGTAGGCAGAAGGCTGGCTCCTCATGGTGCTTTGGAGGGCAAGGCGCAGTCGGCTCTCGAAAATTAGGTAATCTCTGCCTGATGGGAACCTTGCTACCTGATGTTCAAGGTTAAAGCGACCCCTAACTTCTTATTCTTGGTTGTGTCTTGATCTTTAACAACAAAATAGTATTAACTATAAGAAACTAGGTGCCTGTCCTTGGGTGCTGAAGAGCCCCATAAGCAGAGGGGAGCCATGGCCATTGTGCTCCAAGGGGGACTGGTGGTCAGCCAGCGGCGGCAGCCAACTACCCAAAAACAGACTGCTTTTGGAGCATTATTTCTAGTCACGTGAATACATGTTTAGGTCTATGCTTTGTTTTCTTAAACTCCCAAAGAAATGACATGAATGGAATGAAAAGATATCTCAGGAATTGTATAAATGTAAATTTTAAAAATCTAGACTTTTTAAATGCAGAAAGATTTAGGTCTTTCAGCAGTTCAATAATCATTTCATGATGTATAATTACAAAAATGCATCCGACTTTCATCATCAGCCAAGCCGCCCCAACAAATCACATCGTTCACAAATCGCATGGAGTTTCTCAACGTGGACTTGTGCCACACGGGTGGACTGCTGTCTGCCCAAGGTCACGACCCTGGTGTTGACTGGCCCACCCCCAGCCCACCTGGCCCAACAGGGAGGGCACTGCTGGGGCTTGCAGCATGTTGTGAGTCACGCGGTCAGTCAGCATCTCCATAAAAACACGCAGGTGCTCTCCACACAGTGCCGCCCCCACCTCAGAGAGACCAAAGTTCCCGCAGCCCACACTCCCTGAATGCCCACGGTGAGCGTGGGCAGAGCCCCTCTGTGTACACAGCATGGGCCCTGCCTTGAAGGAGCTCACAGTCAAGCCACCCTGGGCGTAGAGTGGATGCCACAGGATGCTGTGACCGTCCGCGCAGAAAACCTCCACACCTCCTCCTTCCCAGCTCCAGACTGCAGCACAGACATTCCACACCACCCATCAGAGAAAGCAAGGTCATCACAGGAGTTGGCAGGCCTATAGCCTTGGTTCTCAAATGCCGCTTACATCTCCTCTTGGAGCCCTGCCACCGTGCTGTGAGGCCCAGGGCCACAAGGGGACCCTGTGCAGAGGAGGACCAAAGGGCCTGGGTGGACAGCCTCGCAGAGCCCCCGGCCACGGGCCAGTCCAGCTCCAGCCCAGGAGCAGCCCCCCAAGGGCAGCCTGCTCGGACTCCAGATGACCCCAGTGAAGCCACTTAGTGCCGAACCCCCACCCGCTGCATCCAATAAAACCACAGAGTCATGAGAGATAATGACCAGTGGTGGTCATCAGCCCCAAGTTTTGGAGTAGCGTGTGGCAAAGCAAGAGGTAACTAAAGCAAGAGTGACGCTTCAACTCCTCGCACAAAGAAGTGTCCCCCTGCCTACCTCTACCAGCGTCCCCGTCCCCCTGCCTACAGCTCTACTGTAAGGTTTTCGGCGCCTGCAACTTAGCGTCAAATAGTTCAAAATACAACAGACACACACATGCTCTTACCCAAACCTGTGGATTTCTGCTTATTTGTACTTTCATACAACTGCATCACGACTCCCTAGTGACTGGCTCTAATCCAGGCAGAATGAGAACCAGACTCTCCTGGACTGCCAACGCCAATCAATGTCTGCAATTTTTAGGGATCCAGTCCCTTCTTGTCCAACCATCACTCCCACTTACATGACCAGTTCCACTGGTCACTCAAATGCTCAAGCAATCCTCAAGGAGTGGATGTCTCAAGAGCAGTAGGTATACTAAATGTCTATATTTAACTGCCTTTATCCCTGTTGCTCATGCCTTAAATATCTGCACAAGCCCACTAGACAAGATTTGCATTCTTGTTAACGGGACTGAACCGTGTTGCTGCAAAGACCCCGTTCTCTCCTACGCAGAGCTCTTGGGCTGAGCAGCATTACAGAATGCTCTAATTAAAACAACACAGTTCCTAGGCCTTATGCAATCTAAACCCCCCAGAAAACAACTATCTTTAGAGAAGGAAGAGGAAACAAATAAAGCATTTTCGTTTTAGCCACGTAATGAGTTACAGGAGACGTCTGGTCTTGACGCAAAGTCTCGTGGCTGGGAGCTCTGTGCCTCGAGCGCGTGACCTCAGAGCACCCTTGCTTCCATGGTGGTGCCAAAGCCAGGCCCGTCTCCTTGCGGACCCCAGGAGCCCCTGCTGCAGAGCAGGGCACGCCGTGGGCTTCACACCACCGTCGGCCCCACATGTCACAAGGATGCAAATCTAATACCTTACACTTCCACATCACACCTTGTTTTGTAGAAGCCAATTCGACAGAATATGTTCAGAATAAACATCCTTCCTCTCTGGCCACTTCTTTCCCCCACTACTCACACTGAACCTCTCTGCGTAAAGTCTGTACCTTCACGTTTAATTCTACGACTGCATCATCATCTCTTAAATCAACTAATTATGTAGTTGTTCTTGCAACTGATTAGATAAATGCGAAAAATTATTGTGAGCTGGCAAGCCTTCAATCACATAAAATTAATCAGAACCAAAGCACGTACTGTACCATGCCTCTTGCTATCTAAACCCTTGAGTGTCCACATAGTCCCTACAAAGACTTGGCAAAGTTTTTATTCAAAATTCACCAGATTGTAAACAAATTCAGTCAATTGGCATTGCATGTGATTTCTGAGAGGCTGGAGCCATCATTACATCTGAGCTCGCCCACAGCTCTCCCCGCCGTCCTTAAGGGTCACCCCCTTGAGTCCAGTGTTTGCTTCTGCCAGCACCTGGGGACCCTACTGACTGGGGTCAAATCTAGATAATAGCCTTAAAATCATGTCACTACAGTACAGAGTCACAGCCACATAAAGAGCAGGCATGACTCAACCCAACACATGAGTGGATGACCGTGAAAGCACCACACAGCAGCGGTCAGTCCACAAAGCACTTCATCATCATCAGCGCACCGGGGCCCGAATGGCTCTGAACAAAGCAGAAGTCCTCTGTGGACATAACACTGACCTGAGGGCACTCCGGGAAGATGGGAGCCTGGGAGGGGCTGGAATGCACCGTCACTGTCCCCACTTGGGGTATCGGCCCAGAGAGCCACACGCACGTGCTCGGGCGTCTCACAAGGGCTGGACTCTGACTCACACCACAGGGTGCTTATCTCTGGGCTCTAACAAGGGTTCAGGGAGCAGAGGGGTGCCCCGGGCTTCCCTTTACCAGACTCTATGATGCACAGAGCCAGGTCTACCTGGCCCACAGGTGAGTGGCAGGAGGGCTGCATGGGACAGAGAAGCTCCACCCTCCCGAGAGGAACGCAGCCTATGTCTGCCCGTCCTACCTGAGAAAGCACTTCCGGCAAACTGCAGGTGAGTTGCCCCAAGGAGGCTAGGGTCCCCGGAGTCCAAGGCTGACCTAGTGTACTTTGTGGGGGCTGTGTGTGGCTGGCCCCCCTTTTGAGGCTCACATTCAAATCTTAAAAGAAGCAGAACCTCTTGTTCCCATGACCCTGTCTTCCCAAAGAAGGGTGTGAAGCCCACATCCACAGAGCACCTCGGGACGCCCGCCGCCAAGTCAGGAAACCTGGGTCCCTCTGCCGCCCACACACCTGCTCAGGGGGAGGGCGCTGCTGTCAGAACAGCATCTTCTCTCCCGAAGCCAGAGCCCGCACATCGTCCCTCTGCCCCACGCAACAGTCAGCCTCAAGGGGCTCACGGGGCGCAGAACCATCAGGCTGACACAGCCCCGAAGGGAAGGAGGCTGCTGGACGGTGAAATGCAAGCTGCTCTGGGACAGCAGAGGCCAGAACGTAGGGGCTGTACCAGGAGAAGTTTCAGTCAAAGAACAGACATTGCATTACAGAAACACAAGGCACAGTCCACCGGGATTTAAGAGTTACTCCCAAAGCGCTTTCAACTGCATCATTCCTAATTAATGCACACAACTGGGCCAAATTCTAATCCTGTATTATTCATCAAACGTGTTTTGTTGAAAATGTCTGGTCAAGGTTAAAATGTCTACACAACTTTACGAGCCTCTCCCGTGTATGAAGGGGCAAGGCTGAGCAAGCGCGGAGTTCAGCCCCAGCCGGACTTCACGCTGCGGCCTCAGTGACTGGCGTCTGTGCCCGAGCTGGGATGCCCAGGAACATGCACGCAACGCCTCGGGCCCTCCAGCCCCCGCTGTGTTAACAGCTCCCCGAGACGACCAAAACGTGTGTGTGTCCAGCACTTCTCTAACAAAACACCTTAAGTCATTTTTAAAAGCTAAATTTCTAAGTTAAGTTACTCTACATTGATTAGGCTCAGATGACCTCCCTTCTTTAAAAGGTTCATTCGTGGTGTTAATTTTAACGAGAAACGGAATCTATCCTAATTAATTAATGCTTTAAGTATAAAGCTTTCCAAATGATGCCTGTGAGTCTCGCACATGCACAGGCACACACGGTAAAACTGAAGGCTGTCCTCTGCCAGACCCCACGGGAAGATCCTCCCGGACTGCAGGCAGGGAGCACGGGACACAGAAGACACACCGCGTCCTAGGTATGGAGGGTCCACGCTTCCTTCTTCAGCCCCGACCCACCACTCCGATAACCATGCCTGTGTGGTCAGGGTCGGGTTTGGCAAACGTGCCCACTCTCCCAGGAGTGGGGACAACAAGCATCCGTCACAGGCCATGCAGACACCGGTGCTGAGCCCTGGGCCGACTGCTCCTGGTGAGGACACGGCTCTCCTGAAGCAGGTGCTCCTGCCATTCCCACCCTGGCAATGAGGCCAAAGAAGGGCAGTCACTTCCCCCAACACAACCCGCTGACAGAGCGGCAGCCCTGAGGCTTGGGCCCGGGCTGCAACTCTCCTGGTGCCCCCCCCACCCAGCAGAGCTCCACTCCAAAGGCAGGCCCTACTCCCCCCCCTGCCAAAATCAGTCTCTTAGGAGGCAGCACACAGCGGCACACCCGGGAGACCAGTGGGGTGAGCCCATGGGGTGCTGCACCTCCAGCTCAGCCTCCCCTCTGCTCTCCCCTCCCCATCCTGAGCTGGGTTGCCTAGCGGCACACGGCTGACTTGGGGGTAAGGGGTGCCCTACAACCACTAGTTTTCTCTGACAGAGAGCTCGTGGGAGATTCAGGCACATTACATCCAAAAGCAGCTGAGGGAGCCCAGTGAGAAAGGCCCCCCGTGGCTGGCAGAGGCTGGCCTGACCCCACAGCTGCTCGCAGCAGAGCCTTCCAGCAAAGACCGGCTGCACCTGGCCCCCTCCGGGACAGGACTGCTCCTCTCCCGGACCCTCCCTTGCTTCCCCTGCAGGAGCATCTCATCTTCCTCACTGCAAACCGCACGTCCCACGGCGGGACGTACAGGCACACGTGAACTCAGCGGTCCAGAAACCTGGTAGACAACGCCAAGTTCCTCCCCTCCCTGGGAGCACCAAGTGGCCTTTAGGCCACGGCACCTGCCACGTGAGCAGCAAGACGATGAGACATACCAGAAACGGGGTTGACAAGGTTATTACCACAGAGCCTGACTCCGGAGTTCTCGGGGAACATTCATTCTAATGCTCAAGTAACACAAGGACCCCATTTCCCTGATCTGTGTTATATGCCTTCAGAAGCATGCTGAGAAAGAGTTTTGTATTAAGGTGTTCATAATCACCTTCTTAAGCTTGACTGTGACATTTTCTAAAAGAAGCGTTCTATGCTACTGATTTATCTGATTATCTTTTGATTTACCAAAATATGAAAGGAAAAATGTATTAATGTTCACAGTGTAAACTCCACGTAGTTGTAAATGCTCTAAAACTACCTAATATAACATCTTAGAGCTACAGGCTCCTAAGAAGAGAAAGAGACACCACTGGTCACCTATTCTACTACTTTTCAAACTGTGGGCCATGAAATCGATTTAATGTGTCACAAGTAGTACCCAAAAGAGATTAAAAAAGAAGAAGAAGAAAAACAGAACAGAGTAAAAAGCATTAGAAAACTAGCCAGCAGTGAGGTTAACTATCCTTTTGTGAACCTGCTCCGACCATGTGTGTGTGCACGCACCTGAGCGAGAGAGGGTGTGAGAGTCCTAACGCACACCTATTTTCACACACTGGACCCTGAGGCAGTCCAGCCACACAGCACAAACCCATCATCTGAAGGGCAGCCTGGCCTCTGCTAGGCAGCGTAACCAGACCTTTAGTGGGGGCCCGTCCAGGGGCCAGGGTGGCCCACCGTCCACCAGCCACAGTGAGCGAGGACAACCGGAGAAGCAAGCATGACTTGGAGCTGAAGCCCAGTTGGTAAGCAGAGCGACTGCAGCTAGGGGGCTCCCTGCGGTGGCTCCCCAGTCTGCCCACCATCCCCAAGGTAGCCCCCTGGCCTGCATAAGTGCCATATTACTGCATGTAAAAGTTCCCATGACCTCATCATTTCTCATTTAAAATCCATCTCAAAATCATTTAACCCACCTCACTGCAATTTGCAATCCCTATGGCTCTTAACATTTGAGAACTTTTTGTTTTCATTTTTCAGAATCTTCCGAAATCCATACTGAATTAAAAATTCTATTATACTGGGGCACATGGCGGGCTCCGTCAGTGAAGCATCTGACTCTTGATTTCGGCTTAGGTCATGATCTCAGGGTCCTGAGATCGAGCCCCATATCAGGCTCTGTACTGGCTGTGGAGCCTGCTTGAGATTCTTTCTCTCCTCTCGAGCGCAGACCCCTGCCCCCTGCGCTCTCGCTCTAAAAAAAAAAAAAAAAGAAGAAAAAAATTCTATTATACCAACCACTAACTCAGACAGCTGAACTCCCTTAAACAAACAATCACTTCACAGGCCTAGCACCTTTAATACACAATGTGTCTACGCATCCAACTTGTGTTCTGTGCATCACTACCACGCAGGATTAGCTTCAGTCTTCTCCTGAGAACTCCAGATTTCTCTGTTCCTAATCCAATTTACTATACAAAGCCCATCTGCCCAAACAGATTCCTTAAGTCACCATGTAGGCAATAACACCACTACACATTCCGAGTTCCCATGTTCTTTATGTGCTTGTTAGCTCTGCATTCACACGACAGTAAGCAATCAATCCTGAAATACTCACTGGGTAAGAAAGAACACGCAGCGCGAGGCAGTGGAAGAAATCACCTGTGTCCCTAGCACCTGCGCTCAGACTGCAGACAAAGAAATCAGCACGGCATGACCGGGCCTAGTAAAGTGACTCTGAGCAAGAACCATCGGGAACAGGGCCACAGACACGCAGGCCCATATGCATCTCACTCCCAGGGGGTGCCCTCACCCGAGCCCAGGACCACAATTAATGACTGCATTTGAACTTCAACCCTAACAAATCTGACCATCTAGCTTCCCCCCAAAACAGATCAGGAAGGACGAGGAAGGGGGTCACTGCAAGAAGATGCATGTGGCCAGAAACAGAAGGAAGAGAAGAGGAAATGTGTGAATGTGCCACCAGGACCATCCCTTGAAAGGAGGCTTCCAACTAAACCCCAGGCCCTCTGCCGAGCTGTCCGCTGGCTCCCACTCCTGATCCTTCCTTCCCACACCGGGGGAGCAATGGACACTGCTGCATGTCTTCCGCACCAGGCCCATGCTCACGTGCCCCCACAACAGACCAGCCACCGGCAGAGGCCACGGCCCAAAGAGGGGAAGCACGCGGGGGAGCCACAGTGCAGAAGCGCGTCCATGGTGGGACGGAACTCAACAGCACGTCAAGACAGTGGCTCTCCCTCTCCCGAAAACCAAGTACGCAGCAGCGGTGAACAAGCACGCGGTTCCTGCCCCTCTCCCGCCCCGCCATGAAGATGCGGTGCTTTCACAGACACCAGGCGCTGATGGAGAAAGTCATCCCCACGAGCGAGAACAGCAGAACATGAGAAAACCCGCGACACACAGGACCAGAGCCAGGAGAAGCAGGAAGGGCCGTGGTGGGTCCCAGGGTCAGGGGGCTGTGTGTGGTCACCGGCCCTGCGTGACTGGCTGTTCCGCATGGGTCTGGAGTGCTGCTGCATCATCATTCTCAGCGACGGTTAAGCCTGTCAGGGAAGGATTTAGTATGACGCTAATCAGTGGGTCTGTAAACCCCAAAAGAAGAGCAGCACATGAGTTTCTTCATGGGCTTCTGAAACTCAGGAGGCTAGTGTCCTCCCCATTCAGTATCTTTGCTCCCTAAAACCAGAACAAGCCTCGTGGGGTTGTCTTCAGGAAATCAAACACCATACTGACACCAGGACCCACCGCGCAGAAGCTGGAGAGCGGCTGTAAGACTGTGGGGCCCCGTGTGAGTGAGGCCACAGTGCCTAGCACCGTCCTCCTGCGGGTGTGCGAGGCTGGGGTGAACCGAGGGAGCCGGGGGCGGGGGGATATGTGAGGGCAGGGGAAGGAACCACAGCACCCCTGCCTCCAGCACAGCTGCGCTTCTCACGCAGCCCACCGGTGACATCGCGTCGAGCGGCGTGTTCTGTGTCTTGCAAAACATCATTCTGTTTTGCAAATTTTCGGTTACCTTAAAAAATGAAGCTGTCACAAGCAGAGTAACTTAATAGGAACAAGAGTCAGCCAAGTGATAGAACAACAAGGAATTTCCACACAGGGAAAACAAGAAAGGATTAGCTAAACAGTTTGACCAGAAAAAGGCAGCTTTCCGTAAACACGTACAGTTTATTTAAGTCAGAAAGCGGGCTTCCTTTAGGAAAGCAAAAGGTGGCAGATACGGAAATCCCTCCAGCCGCCATCAGCATCGCCCTGCCTGTCGTCGAGCTCTCGGTCCCACACACAGGACAGACAGTAAGCGTCGGGCAGAGCTAGGAAGGCAGCACGAGAGCTCACAGGCTAACAAAGCGGATGATGAAGAAACCGCAGCAGAGACGGCAATCGGGACGGAGGCCACGACAGACACGGGCGCCGGCTGCACCGAGCATCGGGCCGAGCGCAAGGGCTCACGCAGCACAGGCCCTGGCCTGCAGCCAACGTGAGGGACGCAGCACCCGCCAGGTGTGCGCACAACGCTCCGGTTCGCATCATTCCCTGACTGACACTCCAGGAGCCCCTCCAGGGTTGAAAGCTGTGCCTGCCGTCTCGGCCACGGGTGCTGGGCTCTCTGCTTTTGTGGCTGATTTGGGGCACGCTGTCTCTAGCCACACACAGTACTAACAAAACATAAACACCTGGTTGTTCTACCTTTCAAAAATCCCAAGTGGAATTCTGTCAGGAATAGAGACAGAAACAAGAATATCCAACGTAACATACTTTCTTTTCTCATGAATTAGAAAGTTCAGCGACATTTTAACGAGGATAAACACAAACCAAACCACTAAGTGGTCAAAACCAGAGATCAACTACAGATGGTGGCCCGCCTTCTCCTACCCTAGATGGGACAGCTCGTGCCCGACCAAGAGAAACACGCAACCAAGACCTGCTGAGAACCGACCTCCACGGGCCTGGACCCACGACCTTCTCTCCAAGACAGAGCCCGGAGGACACGACTGAGCACTGCTGGTTAACTCGGCGTGGCTTTGGCTCTTTGGTGCTTCAGGGCTCTGATTAAAACCTCATGCGTATGTTTCAAGATGAAACTGAAAACGGAGAAACTCCAATCTAAACAAGTGATTTAAATCTGAGGTCTGCTGCACTTCTCCCATGGCGTTCGGAGGGCTCCAGATAAAACCCACGGAGTGCCACTGTCCTCTCGTTTCTGAGTCCAGGGACACACAGTCTCCATGCCCCACACACGGCAGACACCAGGCCCCCCACCAATGGCGACAGGGACGCACACGGCCGTTTCAAAGCGGGGAGACGGCTGGCCTCCAGAATAACAAGTACTATTGTCTTGACAGTAAATGAGCTGTATGTTTGTGGCAAGAGGTCATGTTGTATAAGAAAGGAGGAGTCTCCAGACTCTCATAATTTAATTTTTTCAAAGATTGTAAACATCTCTTTGACATAAACTCTTCGAAAGGGCCTGGAAACGTCAATCCTCAAAGTCACCAGCAATTTCACTGGCTCTTAGGAAGCAGACCGCTCCCTAGAACCCCTCGCAGCTGGAGCACCCAGCCTTGAAAAGACAATTCACACCGAGTGTGTTCAGTGACTGTTTCAGCTAAGCTTTTTGTCAGACTTTTTTTTTTTTTTTTTTAAAGATTTTATTTATTTATTTGAGAGAGAGAATGAGAGACAGAGAGCATGAGAGGGAGGAGGGTGAGAAGGAGAAGCAGACTCTCTGCTGAGCAGGGAGCCCGATGTGGGACTCGATCCCGGGACTCCAGGATCATGACCTGAGCCGAAGGCAGTCGCTTAACCAACTGAGCCACCCAGGCGCCCTGTCAGACGTTTTTAAAAAGGCTGGTGACTGGCATTTTGCAGTAACCTCCACAAAAAAAAACCCCACCTTCTCCTAATACGTAGCTACTGCACAAACATGACGTCATCCACAGCACTCATGTAAATTCACAGACAACAATGCTAAAGAGATAGTGGAGTTTCATCTACAAGGCAAAAAGCAACGTAACACCCCACAAAGAAACAAACGTAGCCCGGAGCCCCACCGCGCACGTGTCCACATCCTTCAGGACCTCGGTGGCCAGCAGGGGCGACACTGGCATGTCCCCGAGGCTGAGGCCGCACCACCCTCCTGCTCCCTGCCCCTCCCCGGGGCAATGCGAGGACTGCTGATCACAGAGCAAGCAAGCATTAAGTGAGAGCACGCGAGCACTTACCTGCCCGTCCTGGCCCACGTGGTGGATCTGCAGATTGCCCTGCAGAATGGGTGAAAAAAGGAGAGGTCAGGGACCAGGACAACTTCCAGACACAATGAGACAGAGGCCGGAGCAGCCCGTGCCATCTGCGAACAACCAGCAAAGCCATTCCTATCAGTTCTACAAAAATTCAAGCCCTTGTAGCAATAAAACACCCAAAACAAAATAAAACCTGAGTTTACAGATAGTATCTTTTCTTATAAAAACAAACCGAAGAAAACATTGTACCCACCCCCCCAACCCTGATCCCAAATGAAAATGTCATTTTCCCCCCAACTTTAATTTTTAAACAACTTTAGACTGATGAGAAAAACCAAAAGTCACCCACAGAGGTCGCGTGTGCTCATCACCCCGCGCCCTGACGGGGACACCTTACACACTCAGTGTGCAGCATCCCAGCCATGAAGCAGAGAGGACACAACACAATCAACCAGATCACAGGCCCATCGGGGTCTCGCCAGCTGGAAATGCATTTTCATTTGTTTAGGAAAAAACAACTGTTTTAGAGTCTAGTAGCCTCTGCTAAAACTGTCTTTGCAGATACCTTCGTTTTGACAAAATATTTAATTTTTAAATGAACAAGGTAGAGTTTTACTGTGTTAAGAAGACCAATCCCATACTGTAACGTATTACAAAGGAATCATTAGTGGCATCAGCAATTTCTTCTAATTCATGGCATTCAATTCCTAATGGAAACATGCTGGATTACATAGACAAGAGGGACACACGCTTATGAAATCTGAAAAACGAGGCAAAGTCATGAAATCCAAGAAATATTCAAGTGATTTTTTCGCGAAAGCAAATCTATACTGAACTTCCTTCAGGAGGTTACCGGCAAATTATGTGCCCTGCGCCGTGAAGGATCCTGATGGACGTCGGGGGCCACTGGCTGGGCCTCGCCCTTCTCTGCACCCCTAAGAGGGAGCCTCCGCACCCCTCAGGGGAACACGCGCCCACGACCTCCTCCAACCGCACTGCCAGGCTTCCTTCCTCACCCAGTGCTGCTGCCGCCCCACAAGCTTCCTCCGCCTGCGCGCCCGCGAGCTGCTCTCACGTGTGAGTCGCTCCCCTCACGGGACCGGCCGGCGCCCATTCAGCAGCATATCCTCACCGGCCCCTCAGAACCTCTGCACCTCTTCCCTCTGGCCGCGGCCTGCTCACGAGGGCTGGACGTGCACAGCCTGTGGCCGCCAGCTGAAGGCACCCCCACCCTAACAGCACGTCCCGCAGCCTCTCCCACGGTCCCTCCCCACAACACAGTGACCTCCTGAGGAAACAGGAGTCGGGTGGTCACGGCTGGACGCCCGTGTTACGTGGGGACTCCCAGCCATCCACGTCTGACCACGAGCAGAGTGCAGGGAGCCCAGGGACACAGAGTGACTCACCTCGCTGTCCTGAGTGATCTGCACCTGCTCCCCCTGCGGCACCTGCGCAATATGGAGGTGGCCCTGTGGGATCCGCAGCAAGAGAAGACACCAAGAAGCATCAGAAGAAAATCAAAGCCACAGGAAACAAGAAACGCTTTCTGAAATTGTTCTTGATTACCCGCTGACAATTCCAGACAACTAAATCCTAAATAATACAAGAGAACATGTGGATGCTGTAAGCTTATTAAATAGCCTCTTGAAATCAAACTTTTGGTTTGTAACACATACAGAACACTTTGCAACAGTTCCTAAAGAGGCAATGGGGCCTAGGAAAAAGTCCGTTAAATCTTCAAATGTTATTAAACAGGCAAATTTTATAATGTGGGAAACAGAAATTTCCCAGAAAATTGGGAGAACTTTTTTTTTCACCATACTATCAACTTGGAGGGACCAGAAACCTCCAGGAAGCAGCAGGCATTCTCCTCGCGGTCTGGGGGTGCTGGAAGGCCACGCAGCAGTGCGTGATTGGTGGGAGGGGCTGCACGTGGGTGTCTACACTGAATGTGAGTCAGGCAAAGTGTTTTAAATCAGAGAAACACAAAACGATTACATAGGTGGCTCAACACCAATCAAGAACCCCGCTAAAATGCACCTGGGGCTGTGGAGGCAGGCAGACCAGTCCTATAAATGTGAACATGGCTCAACACCGGGCAAAACTTGCTGCGACTTTTGTTTTACTCTGCGCAGACTGTGTCACAGTGACCTGCCCCAGAATTCCTTCAAAGCCTTTCTTACCACTAAGACAAGAGTAACCGCCTTTGTGACTGTCAGTTACACAGAGAACTCACCATTCATAAGAGCTTTCCCCCCTCTGGAAGATAAGAAAAGCCCTCAAAAAGCACTCATCAGGGGAGCCTGGGTGGCTCAGTCGTTAAGCGTCTGCCTTTGGCTCAGGTCATGGTCCCAGGGTCCTGGGATCGAGTCCCACATCGGGCTCCCTGCTCAGCAGGAAGCCTGCTTCTCCCTCTCCCACTCCCCCTGCTTGTGTTCCCTCTCTCGCTGTCTCTCTCTCTCTCTCTCTCTCTCTCTGTCAATTAAATAAATAAAATCTTTAAAAAAAAAAAAAAAAGCACTCATCAGCAACTGTCTGGAAGCTGGCCCTTTCCCAGGCAGCACACCAAGTGCAACGTCAGACCGGGGCCCCAAGACTGGCAGGAGAATGCGGCTGGGTAGGACGAGAATGTCCACAGGAGCCCAGGGCCATGCTGAACACATGCAGCTCCCTGGCGGCACTCCTGCCCTCCCGCTCTCCTCGGCCGGAGGGCGCAGGAAGGGTCTGGAGGAATTTCCACCCGGGCCAGGCCATGCAAGGCGGACTGCTGAGCTAACAGCCTAAATGAGCTTAGTGCACACTGCATCACCCAAAGGAGGTGCTACACATTATCCAAGGCTGCTCGCTCTCTGGTGACCCCAGAAGGAAACTACTTTTTCTTCCCTCGGTGGGAGGGTGCCCATGCTTCTGGACTGAGAAATTATCTGCGGGGCACCTACAGTGCCTCCCAGGAGGAAGGAGGACAGGCAGAAGCAGGGACAGCGGAACGGCCTGACCCTCCGGACAGACAGTGGCCCCCAGGGCAGCACGGACAGGGGAGCCACGAGGGGCTGCTGACACGGGCACAGCCCTGTGGGAACTGCCCGCGTTTGTGAAATGCAAGCTGGCACCCGACTACTTCCACTTGAAAATGGCACACCGACCCCAAGCAACCACAGCATGACCGGGAAATGCAGGGGATGCTGGGCGGGACCCTCCCCACTGGCCATGCCCCTGCCCCAGCCGCCCCCCCCGGCCGTCCCCCCGCCTTCACGGAGGCAGACTAACGAGAAGGGTACATACTACTTGGACCTGTCCGTCCTCTCCGATCTGGTGGATCTGGACCTGCTGGGCGTTGGCCAGGGCGTAGTGCAGGGCCTGTGGCGGGGGCTGTGGCATCTCACTGGCGGGGGGTGGTGTGCTCATCACGGTCTCTGCGGGGAAGCACAGAAGGCCTTAGCAACCAGCTGGAGACAGACCAGACTAGCCACGTGCCTGCCTCTGGGTTCCCTCCCTCCCCAGCCCCACATCCCCAGAGAGGGAAGGAAACCGCTCCTTCCTAGACTCTAGTTGACAAGTCCGGACGGAGGAGCCACGCATTCTGTATGCATCATTAGTTCTAAGTGCTAGGGAATGGAGATTTCTGACCTGTGGACAGAAAGACCTGAAGGACTGACTATTCAGATACAAAGCATTCTCATCCATTTGTTAAATAAAGTGGCTCTGGACTTATCAGCAAAAATGAAAATAGGAATAAAGCTGATAATAGTCTGCTTTACACCAGTAGTAAGTAATATTTGTTCATGGACAATTAAACTCACTAGGGAGAAAGAAAATCCCCATCCACTTCTTTAAAGATACATTTCCAATAAAACTTTACCTCCTTTGTTTAATTCAAAATAGACACCGTGTTGACGTGTTGTGTATTAATTTCAGTTCTAAGGATATCTTAATAGAATTTTCTTAAACACGTAAAACAATGGCCTCCAAAAAACATTCTGATTTTGTGTGTACAATTTTCTGCAATTACGGCGGAATGATAGTAAGAAAATGTAAACACACATCACAGTAGATAAGATGCAGTGAGAAGTGGATGGAAGGAGAAGAAAGAAAGATGTAAAACGTCCGCTTACCCAACAAAAGCGTTTTGTGTATTTTTTAACAGCTTAATGGTAGGCATTAAATTGACATGAAATATACATTCCACTGAATAGGTCTGAAAAAGTAACATGGTATGTGAAAATGTTAACACTTGCATTATGTCAGAAGTTACATCTTTTTCAATGATTTCAAAGTTGAATGAAAAATCTTAGCTGTCAACATTTTAAAATGTCAACTTAAAAATATGCATGGAAGAATACAAATTTTCTAATCTCTTAAAGAGGGTATGCAACCAAAACATTTAAAGTCCACTCTGCTAGTCAGTAACAATTACATAACCAAATAGATTCCCAAATCATTTCTGCTCCAGTGCTAATAAAAATCAACTGATCTTGCCATTCTCAAATGGTTCAAAAATACAAGAAGAATCGCAGTCCCCAAGGTTCTAAAGAAACTGCAGAAGACAGGACATGTGGGTATGAGATTCAAATTACTGAATCTACCAATGAATCAGTAGCTCCCTATAGCCACTTAGTGTAAAGACCAGTTTAAATCCATGTCTCGTAATATGTGCTGATATCAAAGTCTGGTGCGAAACACCATGCTGGTTCCTGGTTTATGATCAAGAACGCTTGGGAGCCAACAGTGCTGAGACTGGCAAAGGTTCCAGACCACAGCGCCCGCTGCCAGAGCGCGCATCAGAAAGGTGGGCCGCTCTGAGGGCCCCCCTCGTCTCCGCATCCAGAGGAGGGGTGGCTGCACACACAGAGGGGCTGGTTCTCTGAAGTCCAAATGACTGGGCACAGACACCTGCGTGAGGCCCTCAACTCACTGATGAGGACTGCAGGGCGTGCGCAGCATCACCGAGGACATGCAGCCATCTTTCACCCAAGCACATGCAAAAGTTCACACGCTGTGGCCAGAGCGGAGCCTAATACCCATGTTTTAATAAACTGATTTTGTGAACATCCGGTCTTTGCTCACAGTGACAGCACTAATTCACCTTTAAACAGAGGAGCCTGGGCTCAGAATTTCCTTAATAGCACGTATTTGCAAGTTTTGTTTGTTTGTTTGCTAATTCAAAAGTAAACAAGGTAGACCCAGCTGGAATCACTACCCATTCCAAATTAAGCCGGGAACCCAGGAGTTGTACTGGATTGTTTCTGTCACCACCTCAGATTTGCCTTGGGAGGCTGGGAGTACGCGTACAGGGCAAGGACAGGAACCAGAGGCCCCCTAGCTAACCACCTCCTTTGCTTTATCTGATTTTAGTCAAGTATGCAGCACAAGAAAATCAGAAACAATGACAGCAACAGAAATTTACAAAGCCGTGGACTTTTTAGGGGCACCTGGGGTGGCGCAGTCACTTAAGTGTCCAACTCTTGGTTTTGGCTCAGGTCGTGACCTCAGGGTCCTGATTTCAGGGTCAAGGGACCAAGCTGCACACCAGGCTCTGCACTCAGCATGGAGTGTGCTTAAGTTTCTCTCTCTCCATCTCCTCTCCCCCTCACCCCTGCTCTCACACTCAAATAAGTAAATAAATCATTAAAAAAAAGCCATGTATTTTTTTAAAAGTTTGATAAAAGAAGAAAATACGTTTTGTGTTTGTCTCAGAAGTTCGATTCCAGCGCTCAGCAGGAAGCCTGTCGCCGAGAGCGGGCTGTGCAGGAAGCGGCCCTTGTTGAGACTGGGAAGCAGGGGTGAGACTGGGGGTAGCAGCGCAGAAATGCAGTCTCAGGCCTCCCTAGACACACGCTGGGGCACAGAGACCTCGGCGGAGGCGGCAAGGTTCTGTGGGACAAGGACAGCCCTGCCACCTGGGCACAGTTGTGGCGTGCTCCTGAGGAAGGAGCCGGGACTCGGGCGGGCCCACGAGATGTGCCGCCGCGTCCTGTTGTGCATCAGCAGACACGGTCTATTCCAAACAGCACGTCCTGGGACCCTGGGCTCACGTCCCCACGTGCCAAGCCTGCCCAGGACACATGGGCACTGAACAGGCGCTCACATGGAGGCTACTCACCATCCCCAAGAGGCCAACTGCACCAGAGTTACTCAAACCCAGAGCATCTTAGAAGAAATACTGACATATGTGTAAAGAAACAACTAAAGAAACTCAACTCTCATTAAACAGAAATACTGTCCTTCAGTTGAAAGAAACACTAATAACTCTGGAAGAGAAATGAACAATTCCTAATAAGTAAGCATAAAACGTCATAAAATCACCAACCACACAACAGAACTCAAACCTGAGTGGGTGGTAAAGACCACCTGGGTCTCCAATCAGAGTGGGAAGCAGGGTCAGGGTTGGCCGGCCCCACAACCCAACCACCGACCAGACGCGACCGCTCCTACAGCCCAGTGTGGTCCAGCTTGAGGGCATCACTTGCTACTTGGAAACACGGACTTGCAGGTCTGGACGTACTAAATCAGAATCGGAACTAAACACAATTCCCAGGGCCACGAGGCCTCGTGAGCAGCTCCAGAGACGGACACGTGCTGTGTCCACGGAGAAAGCTCCATTCTGCCATTCCCCCTCATGCATTCAGGACACGCAGGGAGGGCCAACTGTGGGTCCAGCTCTGTGCTCGGCCACCTGGACCCCAGGGTGAGGATGATAAAGCCCGTCCTGCCTGAAGCCACCTCCATAAGCCCATGGTGCCAATGCCCGCCCTCTCAGGACCTGCAGAGGCAGCCTACTTTCTTCAAGCAGTGGCCGCTTCTGCGCGTCCCCCAGCGGCTGCCTCCCTAAGTTCCCAAGACAGAACGGCTCATCCTAACAGAAAGGCCTAGATTCCTCACTAGGAGATTCTTCAGGGCAGCAGCTCACAGAAGCATGGCTTTGGGGCACGTGTGTGGCCACCTCCCATCTTCAGGAACTACTGGCAAATTACTCCCAAAATGACCGGAGGAAAGCCGCTTCCTGAGGTCGCCTCACAAAGACAAAACCCTACAAGGATTTCCAGGGACCCAGTCATCACCGTGCTTCAGAACAGGTGTTCCGGGCAGCCCTGGGACCTGGACCCCAGCCGCAGTCAGGGCCTCGGGTTCTAGCAGCCGTCGCCAAGGGCGCCACTGTGGAGACTTTGTTTTTAACGTTTTTGTTAAGATATTTTCAGATGTGCTGGGTGGAAAGCAATACTAAAATCACACTGTCATTCCAGCGAACATTTTCCTCGGGAAAAACCAGTCCTCCAACAATGCTTCAAAGGCGAGTCTAGAAGGTCCCCCTTCTCTTGCGGGTATAAGCGTAACTAAGGCGCTACACCCGCAACAGTAGTAATGAGCACCGCAAGTCCGCGGGGCCCCCCCTCCGTCCGCCGTCCCCGCACAAACCCCAGCACTCGGCTCAGCGAACTCGGCTCGAGGACACAGCACAGCGGCTCACCGCCGCAGCCGCCACCGTCCTGACTGAACCCCTCCACCTGCTTTGGAATGCAAGCAGCATCAGGACGACACAGAGGCCCCGCTCTCCGAGCCCTCCATCTAGAACACTCCCAGGGGGGCAGAGGAGGGCCCCCAGCGGCGGTCCCGAGTAACTCACCGCACAGGGGGCGCACAGAACGGGGCTCCTAGTCACGGCGCTCTCACCGGCTGGCTCACTCTGGACAACACCCCCCCCCCGAGGCCCCCGGTGGGAGCTCTGGGCCGCGGGACAAAGCATACCTGAAGCGCCATACGAAGACGACGATGGTGTCCTTCTCGAGAAGCTCTTGACGGCCAGGCTCTGGCCTCGCTGTTTCCGCCGCCAGGCTGTCCGACACTTGGAGTCAATGCTCTGTTTGATTCGATACCAGTCAGACTCCGTGATTCCAAACTTGTAGAAGAGGTGACCTGAAAGCACACCCGAATTAAAGGACCATGAGACGCAGGCCTCCCCTCGCATCCTGGCTGTGTGGGAGCCACATGAACACAGAAACGTGACGGGCCTAAGAGCCTCCCCTACAGACACACCTGCGATCTTCTAAACTCTTTCCACTTGTTTAACTGTTATGCAGCCGACTGGTCCACACAGCGACAAGCAGGGTGCTGGGCCCCCACAAGCCTCCAGGACACCCACACTCAACTCTGTCCGCTCGAACTGCACACGGGGCACGTTACGTCCTGAATGCGGAGAACAGAACTGGGGCCCACGACTCTATCGGAGCCCCGTTTCTAAGCCCCAGCTTGCCTCCTCCTGGGCCTGTGTGCCTGCAGCTGTCCCCCACTCTCCCAAGTCTTTGCTCAGACACGACCTCAGCGACCTTGCCCTTAACCAGCCTGTCGGACCCCGAGTCCCCCCCCCCCCCCGACCCCGCACCACCAGCCACCTCTCCAGCATCTCAGAGAACCGACGTATTTACTGTGTTTGGTGTGCCAAGAGCCCCAACACCCGGGCACACGGCAGATGCCCCAGCACCAGAGGACTAAATGCTGGTCACAATTCATGTGAAGATATTCTGCCATCACCGCCCGAGTCTGAGGCTAGCTTCTGTGACTCAGTCAGGAGGAAAACTCCCAAAAGGTACATAATTTTTCATTCCCGAGAGCCCTGCACACCCCGTGGGAGGGCATCTCCTCTGCTCCGCTGCTGGCCAGAGATGCACACGGCCTTGCCGTGGAGCACCTTACTGACGCCCACGTGTGTTCACCACTTTCACGACAGAGCCCTCTCAGGACATGCCACTCAGCATCCAGAGACCCCCCCCCCATCAACGAGGAAATCGGGGATCAGGGAGGTCACCGAAGAGTGGCTGGTAGATGGACACCCTCACTAGACACTTCACGTCTTCTCTGGGCCAAGTCAACAGAAAGTCACAGCCACGAGCACTGGCATGGCAAGAAACACTCGTCAACGTGGGGACCTCTTCTCGAGCCGGCTCGTGAAACTTCCCTAACCAACGGGAAAATAAATGGGTGGAGTCCAGAACTTTAATAATAAAGAAATGGAGGTGAACAACATCCTGTTTTGACTGCTAGAAGGGCCGCATTTACACCGTCCACTGGGAGTTTAATTGACGCCTGATCCCTAAAACCTCCTCACACCGAGACCCCCATGCAGAGATAATCACCAGATGGAGTGCCTGTTTTCCTAAATTCTATAGAAGTGTCAAGTTGCTTTTCTCTTGGAAAGACACTTCTTGGCTCTGCATGTGCTTAAGACCAATCTGACTCTAAATATAACGACCAAAGTTTCTGTAACCCAGATCAAAAGGAACTGGGCTGAGGAGCAGGATTTATAGAATCAGAAAGAAAAATAATCCAAGGTCATTTCAGCAGCACTTTGTAATCCTCGTGCAGAAAAGGAAATACACATATGAAGTGGCCAATTCTTTGCTTTCTGATTTTCAGGTCATCTCTAAAATAACCACAGATCAGTAATCAATATTTACTGAGTGGTTGCCACGTGTCACGTGTGGCCTTGAGTGCAGGGGCTGACTCTGAATGTTCTGGGCTAGTTACCAACTCTGGTGACAGGAGCCCAGCTCCCGGCTGCAGTCACGCAGTGGTGCTCTCCAAGACGAGGCAAAAAGGCAACCACGGGCCTCTGAAGGCCCTCCAGGGACGCGCTTCAGCAAGGAGGAGTATTCTCCCCCGTCCCCCTGCCCTCACACTGTCACACTCAGGGAGAAACCTTCCCAAGGCCCCCAGGAATTAATGACATGGTGTGAAATTTTAAAAACCTGTTAGGAACAGAAATGAGTATCTACAACACACACAGGTGTATAAATCTAAGAAATAAGCAAAAATGTTAATATTTACATTCAACTCCGTAAAAATCAATTGGCCAGTTCAAATGTGGCTGACACCCTTTGAAGAAAAAACATTCCTACAGTTATACGTTATCTATTTCTAATCCTCCCAAAACCTCACGTTACATACTCCTTCCAACAGCAATGCCGCCTGCCAGCCGCCAGGACACCTGAAGAGTCCGCGGCACAGCCACCGTCCGCCTACCCCCATGGAAGGAGCCCAGCGGGCTTGGGGGTGTGGGAGGAAGGCCGCCCAGGCTTCAGCTCTGCCCTCCTGAGCTTGTAAGGAGGCGGCCTGGGGGCCTGAGATCCTACAGGCCCCTGAAACTGTTGCCTTCTCTGACTTTCCCAAAAACTCGTCTTTTCTGACAGCACTGAGCAACCTCAGCTTAATGAGCAGTGGAGGAGAAACCTTAATAATGAGGGATAGAAAACTTCCTTTGAATTTAAAGGTTTTTTCACACTGGTGAAGCATCTTCTTACATTAGCTGATGCTTCCAAGAAAACCTCATGAAATAAGAATGCCAATCCCTGAGCTTCAGTTCCTATCCGATTATCAGTTAGGAATGAGAAACAATCCTGAAATCCAGGCGTCCCGGCACCCAACCAAGCAGAAGATTAGTGGCCACACAGACCCCAGGGCACCTCCCTCCCCGCTCTGCCCCGCGCGGCACCCACCGGCCCGGGCACGCGCAGGGGACCCGGCGCCTCTGCTCTCCTGACCTCTCTCCACTAAGCTGCCGCCACGGCGGCCCCAGGCAGGACACACAGCAACCAGAAGGCCGCTCCCAGGGCGCTGCCCCAGCACACGGGGTCCTCAGGCAGCCGTGGGGTTCGGGTCATCTGCAAGGCGAGCCACTTGTTCCTTCACCATCTTGGAGGACAGTGCTCAGCAGGCAAGCCCCTCAGCCGCCCCCCAGAAGACTGCCCCTCCGAGCGTGCTCCCACTGCGTCCCGGGCAAGCTGTCTGGCCACTCCCCAAAGATCCGAAGCTCCATCACCGTTCACCGCCTTCCCACTTCCCGGAACGCCCATCCTGCCACTAGTGGTTCGAACCGTAAGACCAGACTCCCGGCTCTGCAACAGTGAGCCCTGCAGAGGGGCTGAGACTCACTGGGGGGAAAAAGGAACAGAGCTGGTAATCTCACGTCCTTGGTGGGTGGCATGTGGCTTATCATACACAGAGGAATGAAAAACACTATCACTGTTAACATAATCTCAAGTTCAAGGACAAAGAAAAGCAGAAAACTGAGTGCCAGAAATTTATTTCCTAAATTGAGTCTTGATAGTGACTGACCCAGAAAAACAGCAGAAATCTTCAGCTCCCGAGTGAGGGGGACCAGCCGGCGCGTCTCCATGTGTGTGTCTGGTGTCCTGGCCTCAGAGCCAGGGGACCCCCGCCCAAGCAGGAGAAGATCCCTGGCAGCAGAGAAGCACGACGGGAGAAGAGCCTGAGGGCCTCCCCGCGGCCCTGTGTCCGGGTGACCTGTGAGCAAGGGCTCCAACGGTTTCTCAGCTGTGCCGACCAGCCTGCCTCCCAGCCCCGCACCGACCCTGGCACCTCGGCGTTCCCAAACCCATGTGCTGGGTACCCCCAGAGAAGGTGTGTAAGACACT